>NC_047662.1:29918019-30048019 GCF_011762505.2 Arvicanthis niloticus | reverse complement strand
AAGAACACTGACTGCTCTTCCAGAGGTCCTGAGTTCAATTCCCAGCAACCACATGGTGGCTCACAGCCATCTGTAATGGGATCCTATGCCCTCTTCTGGTGTGTCTGAAGACAGCTACAGTGTACTCATATACATAAAATAAATAATTCGTTTTTTTAAGTGTCTTTTACAAAAATATGTCTATGCTATTGTCTGCAACAGCCAAACATTTCTTAAAGTTCCATGTTTCCAAACAAAAGAATTAATAAGGAAATAGAAGCAGAGTAATGACCCTGTGTCACTGTGAACTAGAGCGGTAATATCAGAACGGAGAAGTAAACCGTAGAATGTGCGTGGTGAGGCTCCATTTATATAAACTCACGTACAGCACCACACATTGTTTATGGTCCATGCATATGTAGCGGCGGCATGAAAATATGCGTGAGCATCATAAGCACTGAATTTAGGGTGGTGTCTGCTGCAGGAGAGGAGCGGGAAGCAGATCAGCAGGAGGAAGCAGGGCTTCGGTTACAGAGGAAACACGCTATGTTTTTAAAAGAACCTGTGCAGCAGGAAAAAGGAAAAGCCACCTCTTAACTCACCAGATGAACAAATGAGAGCCAGGAAGCCACAGAAGTGTCTCAGTAGGTTTAGAAAAAGCATTTGAAGATTCACTGACATCAATGTGTTTGTGGAAAAGCTTCTTACCCTAGGAGGAGGGCTTTAACCTGGTAAGAGATACTGGGCCCTGCATACTGCTGACATATCAGAAACATTGCCTCATTTATGTGGGTATGTGGGTAGTGTGTGTATGAGTGCATATTTGTGTGTTCAAGTGCAAGTGTGTGTGTGTGTGTGTGTGTGTGTGTGTGTGTGTGTGTGTGTGTGGAGAGAGAGAGACAGAGACAGTGAAAGACAGAGAGACGGGGGAGGAGGGCACCAGAGATCAACGACAGAGTGTCTTCTTCTGTCTCCTTCCATCTTACTTGAGATTGGCTCTCTCACTGAAGTCCAAAGCTTACCAACTGGCTAGACTACCTGGCCAGAGCGCTCTGAGGATCCACCTTTCCCTGGGATCTGAAGCCAGGTCTTCTCATGTTCAGCAGGCAGTTTCCCAACCAAGGCATTTATTTCTCCAGTCCAGGAAATACTTCTTTTAAAGTCAAGAACAGACAAGATGTGTGGAGGCCGAGGCAGTGCAATAAGAAAGATAGCATGGGATGGAATAGCCTACAGAGGGAGAGAAAGAAAGGGACACAGAAGGGAGGGAAGGAGAAAAAGAGGGAAGAGGAGACGGAGGAAGAAATAAATTTAAGTAACACTGAGGTGACTTCTCAGACTGGCAAAAATTAGAGTGATGGATAACATCACATATACAGAAGACAGGACGAGCAGGAGGGCCTTCCTGTTAGTGGGCTATGCAGGACACACCTCTTGGAGGAGTGAACAGCTGATACCTGGTAAGGACGTGATGTACACCTCCTACAGCCCAGAAATCTCACTCTCGGATACTACAACAGAGAAGTTGGGAAGCAACCAAGATATCCATAAAGTAAGACTACATAAATCATGTGTGTGATTCACTTGGACAGTGAACAACATTGCCAGTGTTGAAATAAATGAGCTACATTCTCAGGCCTCCACGTGGCTAAGACTCAGAGCTTCATGTTCAGCCGGGAGCATCAGCTGCCAAGGGCACAGCTAGCGCCTTGACGGTCATTTTCAAACCACACACCACGGCAATGCACTGTTTGTGGATTTACAGAGGCACATCAGGGGTATAAGAACTGGTACGTGGTGATTTTAACATCTTAGAGCTGACTTAGGGGGAGGGGGAGAGTAAGAAAGCAAACAAGAGGAACTTAGCTTGCATCTGTGAGCTGCCTTCCCTGGGTGGTGGGGGAAGGGTAGAGAAGGAGAGAAGGGGCTGCAAAGCACAGGAAGTGTAAAAAACCTCTTAAATTTGGGAGTAAGTCTCTATCATGTCACTAGACCATTGTCTCTGCATACTTAGAAAGATAAAATATTTCAGGGGCCAGTGAGATGGCTCAGTGTGTGACAGTGCTTGCCTCTAAACCAGACAAGCTGAGTTCAACCCCTAGGAGAGAGCCAGCTCCTACAGTTTGTCTTCTGACCTCCACACAGACACCATGGCACACATGTGCACAAGCATGCACATACACACACACACACACACACACCCCAGAGAAATAAAAGGTAATACAAAAATTTTAAATATTTACTAGGCTGTTTAAATGATTTCTTTTACTGGGCATAATGACGAGCCTGTAATCCTAGAATTTACAAGACTAAGGCAGAGGATAGGGTGTTCAAGGCCGGCTTGAGCTACATAGTGAGACCCTGTCTCAGAGAGAGAAAGAGAGAAAGAGAGAGAAAGGAGAAAGAGAGAGAGAGAGAGACAGAGACAGAGACAGAGAGATAGACAGAGACAGAGACTTGAGAGATAGAAAAATAGGCCTGGCAGGGCAATAGGGAGAGGCTATCCCAAGACCAAGCAGCCTCCCTGTGTGAGGCTAGCCCTTAGGTAGCTCGATGGAAATAGGGGTGGAGGGAAAATGTCCAGGTACCTTGTCCCTAACCTTTTAAGGGATCCTGGGGAGGAAACTCTTTGCTCTTATTCCTCTGAGTGAAGCCCTTTAGATCAGTGGTTTTCAACCTCTGGGTTTCAACCCTTTGGGGGGATCAAACGACTGTTTCACAGGTGTCCCCTCTGACCATTGGAAGACATAGATATTTACATTATGATTCATAATTGTATTGAAATAACAATTATGGAGTGGTAACAAAGTAATTTAATGGTTGGGGTCACGGCAACACAAGGAACAGTATTAAAGCATCACAGCATTAGGGAGGTTGAGAACCACTGCCTTACATCATTCAAAACCCAAACAATTCTGTGGAAACAACAGTAAATGCTACTGCCATCTCTTTACAGTCAGCCCATCCCTCCTGCAAGTCAGCAAAGTCCTCTTCACGCAGGCTTCTCCTTGGATTTCAGCAGCACTGGACACTGTGGCTTCACAAACAGACACACTTCTTGCTCTTGGGACGAACATCACACACACACTTCTTAGATAGAGATGATCATAGACACCCACCGTACAGCAGGACCCTAAGTCTCAATGATGTCCCGTCTCTTACCAGAGCGTACAGAGCAGGATTGTAGCAGGGCCGGGTTTGGATTCATACAATCTAAACCCTGAATGTGTTTCTTTTCCCTGGGCTCCAAGTCATGTTTGAGTTGTTTAAACATACGTCTTACCGCCCTCACTAATTTATCTGTTTTTGTAACCTGAGTTTCCCTCACTTAACAATCATGTACATCTTTCCATGCCATTAAATATTATATTCTAAAGCATTATTTTTTAATGACTGCCCTAGTAATCCGCTGTGATGTATACGCAGCCTGGGTGTCAGACATCCAAGTGGCTTTTGCTTTTCTGCTACCCTCAACAATGTTTTGGTAAATACACTGATAATTAAATCGCTGCATGCATCCTTGACTGTTTCTTTAGGATCTGTTCCAGAGGGAACTGCTGGATCAAAGCAAACTTTTAAGATGTCTGGTCTTATTGCCAAAATTATTGCCAAATTACCCCCTGGAAAGACTTCCCCACAGTGAGGTCCCAGCCAAGCCAGCCACAGTCTCACAAGGCAAGCGGAGCAGGAGAAAGCATATGGCCACTTTCAGTTACCTTGGTTTGATTACTAATGAGGCTCTTTTTTGAATTATTGATCGTTTGTATTGCCTCTTTTGTGGCTGTTCTTTGCTCACCACTGAAATCAATATGCTTTCTGCACGCACACCCTATTTTGAGTTTGCAAGAAGAAAGAGAGAGAGAGAAGGGGGAAAACCACTCAGAAAATGAGGCTTCTTGGTCTGTCCCTCCTCTGTGGACGGAAACTGGAACTCACACATAGTGTTCGTTTCTAGACTTTTACCAAAAGCTTTAGCAAAAGTAAACTACAGAGATAAAACTTGGTACAGTGCTTGTGGCATGCAGTCCCAAGCCCTGGGACCCACCTCCAGCATCCCATAACCCCAACAGGGCAATGTACGGCATGAAATCCCACTGCATGCCTGTAAATCCAGCCCACCAGAGGGGATCAGAAGTTCAGGGTCATTCGTGCACATAGGAAATTTGAGGCCACCTGGACTAGAGGCTTCGCCTTTAAAAAGAAAAAAATAAATAAATAAACCTCAACCATTTTCTGGCCTCCACGAGCTCCCAGAAAGTGAGGGGCTATGGCCCTACCCTGTCCTGTGCTGTTCTCTGGAGTCTGAGTGACAGACACATGTGCCCAGATGCAGGGGTCAGACCACTACCTGGGCCAAGTAAATCCCTGCTCTCCTACTCACGACCATGAACGTGTCTTCTACTTCTGGTCTCCGTTTGTGGAATGGGATCCATGCTTTATTTGGCTGTTTGAGGGCCAGGCGAGTTCACTATAGAGATTACTCCTACACTGCCTCATACCCAGCGCCATGTGGGTCTGTGCTTGTACTGTCTTGTTCAGGACTCTGGGTATGGCTACATCCTGAAAGAGGATTCTTCTCTCTCTTTTTCCTGGTGGAGAAAAACAATCACCTCAACTTTTCATCTGCTCGACATGGTTAAGCTCCACTGTGTAAGAGGGCCTGTGCTGCATATTGGGAAAAGCTGTAATCCTTGTCTTTCTTAATGAAGAAAACATAAACAAAATCAAGAGTACACACACTGGAGAGGGGCTGTGGTTTGGAGCCCTCTTACTCAACGGGGGAAGCACCCTGGTGTGGCTGTCACTCCAGCCACTGCCAGGTGACTAACTCTGTTCAGGCTTTGATCAGCTCCCTGCAGGTGAACCCATCAAAGCCATATCTGAACCTTGACACATGCATCTCACTTCCTGCCTTAGGCCTCTCTGAAGTCTGAGGGACACACCCAGCCCACCCTCAACACAAAATGCAGCCCAGAAAGGAGAGTAACACCATCAGGGCCACCTTGTCCTCCTCCAGCAGACAACCTAAAGCCATGGAGACCAAGACAGCCGTCCATCCTTGTGTTAGCTGTCTCTCCTTCAATGCTTCACCTCCCTGGTCCTTCTTGCTCCCTGGCTTCACGTCCCAAATCCACTGTGCATCACCTTCTCATGATGAGTTCAGGGCCCAGAAGGCACCCATCCCAGCTCTGTAGCAGAGTAACGTGACTCACTGTCTGAGCAGTTGAAGGATGCTTTCCTTCCAGGAGGAGTACAAAGCCAGCTCTCCCAGGCCTGAGGTGTTATCATTTCTGTCCATCCTAAGACTGTTCTAGCAAACTGCTGGTAAGGAAAGGGAACTTGTTTCTTAGCTACTTTTTCCGAGGTTGGGACAGAACACCTGACCAAAGCAGCTTAAGGGGGAAAGAGTTCACTTGGGCTCAGGGTTAAGGGTGCAGTCCCCCATGGCAAGGAACGTGTGGTGGCTGTGGTGGCTGTGGTGGCAGCTGGTCACATTGCATCCATAGTTGAGAAGGAGAGGGAGGAAAGAAGGGGGGAGGGAGAGAGTTGTCATCTTGTTTTTGTTTTCATATTGGTCAGGACCCCAGCTGGTGGGACAATCCCAATGACATTTAGGGTGGATCTTTCCACCCCAGTTAGCCCATGCTACAAACCCCCTCACACATATGCCCAGGGTTTGTCTCCTAGGTGATTTGACATTATAAACTATCACACTTTCGGTTCAAATCAATGCCAAGAACTGGCCTTTAGGGGTGCACAAGCATCCCCAAATAATCAGTAGACAGTGTAAGAATTTACTTTGCACATAAAACCCAAGGCACGTGTTCTGTTTGGGCTCTGTCCAAGAGAACTCAGCTCCAGAGATAGAGAACTCAAGGTGTGTCTGCCCTTTAAAGCATTTCACTGGGCCTTCTGTGTCTGGTTAAAGAAAAAAAAAAAAAAGGTGGAAGAATGGAGTCCTCTGTTTCCCTTTGGTCCAGTGGGGATGTGTGGTATTGTCCCTCATGTTCTAAAGCAGAAGGCCCCAGGAATGCAGAGCCAGGCTAGAAAATGCAGTCCTGAGCAAGGAGACCGTGACTCCTTGGCATTTGGCTATCTGTCCGTATCATGAACAGTGCCACCCCAGCTGCCCTCTTAGACAAACGCTATAAAACCAAAGTGGGAGTAAAATAGTGAGGGTGGATGGGCTTCAGGACAATGGCCAGGGAGGGCTTCTCAAAAGAAGGGACCAAGCAAAGCTATCGGGAGGTGAAAGACACCGAAGAAACAGTATGCGCAGGAAGCCTAGAAGCAGCAAAATGCTAGAATCCAGAACTCAAAGACATTAGGTCAAACCAATGACAAGATGGACCAAGCCCTGGAGCTGGAGACAGAGGCAGAGCCAGAAAGCTCTTGCCAAATTCCTTCACTCTGTGGACAAGTGATTACTCACTGGGTGTCTTGCCTTTGCCAGGCACTGTTCTACACAGCTAAACGAGCTACCCAGACAAGATAGACCAAGTCCCAAGAAGGGTGAGAGAGCCTTTTCAGCCAGGGCCAGGAGATTCCCTTACAGTTGTCTGATGCTGAAGCAGTTAGGGAAGAACAGATGAACCCACACCGGTCCTCTCTGGCCATGCTCAGAACACCGCACTCAGAGTGCCACGGAGCCAGCCGTCAGGGATGCAGTCTGGAATTGGCAGCTGTTTGCAGCTACAATCTCCTGCTTTTGGGCAGATGCCCTTTGCTACAGATGGATCGTTTACTCTGCCATTTGTTGTAATCATTTCTGATCTTTTGCTTATTGTGTCAAAGATAAGCACCGATTGGCTGTTCCCCTGGGAGCTGGACGCCCGTTCCTCGAGGCTCTGTGAGCTGGCGCTTCGCACTCGAAACAACCTGTTATTTCCTCTCTTGAAAGAGGCTCATAAAATGATAGATGAATCTCCAGTAACTATAATACCTTACTAATGGTGAGAGAAACTGGAGCCATATAGCAGGAGTGCAGTCTAGAAGAAAAATAGGAGAGTTAGAAAGACAAGCTTTAAAATATAACGGTATCGTAATGGGCAAAATGAAACAGGAGATGCTGTTAGAACCCTGCCCGGTGCATCTTAAGCACAGCGTGCTCTGTAGAGTGGGCCTTCCTTCCAAGAACCCCTTGCTTCCTCAGGGTGGATGCTGTAGTGTGTTTGTTGAGTGACTGAAAAATGACAACATGTGTTAAATAACAAAAATCAACGAATATTGTTTACTGCGCCCTGTGACCAGTACACATCTAAGTGTAGCTTCCTGGGCCTCCTGAAGGCACTGGAGAAATGTGTGCTGACTAAATTAAAAAAAAGTGGCCATAAATGCCCAACTCTCAGGGCATCCGAGATCAGTGGGCATTTGCCATGCCTATCACCTGTGTTGATTGCTCCAAGAAGAGTATTGATCTTGGAAGTCAAATAGCTAGTGGGTGAGAGGCGTGGTCTTCATAATAGATAACCCAAAGATCAATGCTACTGAGCCCCACCTTCAGAGATAGCTCTGTTGTTAGAGTGCTTTCCCAGCATCCATGGAGTTCTGGGTTTGAACCTAGCATTAGCACTGGGGATGAACCTGGCACTGGGGAAGATCAGAAGTTCAAAGGCATCCTTAGCTACATAGTGATTTCAAGGCCAGTGTGGATGATAAGAGATGATGTCTTTTTTTAAAAAAAAGAAGAAGAAGATGTATCTTTGCAAAATCAAATAAAACCTAAATTACTTCCCCATCTGCAATAGACCCCATGTGTCTGGGATGATGGCTGCAAAGTGTCCCTTTGAGTTGTGCTTATTTCAGGTGTGGCAAATTGCATTTTCCAGAACAAGGTGACAACGGCCACCTCTCACTTCCTACACACTCTTCCTCAGAGTGACTTTGGGGGTATCTCTACAGTAGACGGTATCAGGGTCTTGTCCCATGGCTTTACCCATTAGAGCATTTTTCTCTTGGACCCCTTAAATGTAAAGCAAAGAAAAGTTCTAAGGATACAGTTCACTGACAGAGCACCTGCTTAGCTGTGCCAAGCCCTAGGGTCAACCCTCAGTATTGGGGACTTTGGAAACATCCCAAAGCCCTCCATGCTATGAGGAAGTCAAGACACAAGAGTTTCAGTCATCACCTGAGACTTGTGTCATCCCAAGCCACAACCCACCTGCCAGTAGTCCTCAGAGGACCCAGTCCTCTGACCCCTGATGGTTGAGCCCACCCATCAAAGGGCAGAAGAAGCCAGCCCGTCCACAGTCTGACCGTTAGGATTCAAGTGCATAGTAACATGTCTGATGTAGCAAAATGGGTGCTTTCAATACAATGTTATGGGCACATCTGAGTCTGTCACAAAATACTTAATTTGAAGTCCCAAGAAAACAACTAGACATGGGCCTTCACAAACATGGTTACAGTAGAAGGTCATGCAGATGGCTCCTAATTCAACACAACTAGTGTCTTTAAAAAATTGTGTGTGTGTGTGTGTGTGTGTGTGTGTGTGCTTGTGCACGCATCTAAATGCATGCACACATGACACAGTGCAAGTGTGGAGATTAGAGGACAACTCGCCTGAATCAGTTCTTTTTCCACCATGTGGGGCTCAGGGATCGAACCTGTGTTGTCGGACTTGGCAGCAAGCACCTTTTACCCACTGACTCATCTTGTCAGCCCATAGTTGGTGTCTTCACAAGAAGAGATTCAAACAGAGATAAGCAGAGGAAAGCCACGTGAAGTCGAAACTTAGCAGAAACCAAGCCTGCTGACACCTCCATCTTCAGCCTCAGCCTCCAGAGATAGAGACAGCCAGCTATGGTCTGCTGTCGTGGCAGTACTGCACACATGAATAGCAACAGGGACATCAGTCCACAGTGTCTCCTGGTCCCTGCATGATGCCAGCCCCTGGGACCTGGAATGCTCCTGAGGCAACGGGGTTGGGACTTCAAATTAAGTATTTTGTGACAGACTCAACATCCCAGAGACCTGGGATGCTCCCTGGCCTCAGAAACTGTCAGTGGAGAAAGGGAAAGAGACTCACAAACAAAAGTGAAGTGACAGGGTGTTATCCAGTTCCTGGAGAAGAAAAAAAAACGTGCTTTGGGCAAGGGTACCCTATGAGCTGGGCTTAATAAACAGATAAGTCAGTTCACCAAGCAGAGAAGGCAGGAGGGAGCTCTAGATGGGAGGACTAGGTGGAGCAGATGCACAGGAGCAGAAAAAGTCTGGAGGATGAAAAGTTTAAAAAAAAAAAAAAAAAAAAAAAAAAAAAAAAAAGCAAGCTCCAGATGCAAGCGCTCCCCTGGGAGGGGGCGGGGTCAGCTCACAAAGGGCCTTGAACGGTGTGTCTAGCATCTGCTGGATCCCCAAAGAATAGAGCGCTGGGAACAGAGGAAGATTTGGGTTGGAAATCGATGAAAGTGGGACATGGCAGCTTTCAGCCTACCTCGGGAGGAGCCTGTAGTGGGAGAACCGGAGCCTGCAGATCAAATGTAGCAAGAGGGCCGGTCAGCGTGCTGGTGGGGAGCCTGGGGGCTGGAGAGGGTGGGCAGCCGTGGAGCCCCATGAATATACATGATCCCGTCCTGGAAGTTGACTTCCTGCGGTGCATTCTTGCCAAGCTCTATCTTGACAAGGTGATGTCCTTCAGTAGAGGACATGATACGGCTGTTAGTTCAGCAGTTCTGTCAAGTCCGAGCAGGCTTTGATTTCGCTTCATACATATGCTTAGGTGCTGAGAAAAGCCTGTGCTGAGAGGAGCAGGGAGGCCAGGGAGGAAGGTCAGCCCCAAGGAGGAAGATGCTGGTCCTCCTCCGGCTGCTCCCCCAGCTCTGACTTACGGTTGACTTTGGCCATGCTGCCCGTGGGCTGCATTTTAACACCAAGCACAGTAATTCAGGGCCATGGGCCAGCCAGGGAGTCTTCTTTCTGCCTTCAACTCTGTCACTCATGCTCGGTGACCCTAGAGAAGTCTCTTTTCCTCTCTGGGTCACAGGTGTCTCCTCTGACAAATGAGGGAATGCCGTCAGTGGTCAGCAAGTTTTTGTCTTTTGGGTTTTTTTCCTAAAGCAAACAGAATCCTGATTCCATACACAACTTAATCAGATCATAGTACAATGGCTGTAACTGAAACCAGAGGCCTAGAAAGCTCTGTCCCTGATTTCTCCACAGTGTCTGAGGCACCCCTGACAGAGCTCCCAGGAGAGCTCCTGAATTCACCTGCTCACCTGAATGCTCTTTGTGAACGTTTGGGGGAGGGACTTGCAAACTCCTTGTTCGTTTCAGAAGGCCTCACTGACCTCGCCTCAGGAAGGCAGTTGCCCTGTAATCCTCTGTGATAGAGAACATTAATATCACTATTCGACTGGACTTAGCAACGCTTCAAGTTGAGGGGTTTTCTTTCCCTTCCACCTTGCTTTTCAGGCAGGGCCTCTCCAGATGCTGTGCTGGGTACCCCAGGTGAGCTGGCCTGCCAGCTTCCAACCAGTTCCCTTGGTCTTCACCACATCTTGTCTTAAGAGTGCTGGGGTTACAAGGGCAGGCCCTGGCATCTTTCTTATGTGACTTCCAGTGTGCAGGCCTGCACAACGAACACGTTTATCCACCAAACCATCTCTCTGGTCCCTAGTCCCAAACTTTAAAGAAGACTTTTGAATGGTTCTGGTGCAGGTATTGGGGGGCAAAGACAGTTGACAAATGCTAAGCTGGAAACTGATAAAGAAGGACAAAGGGGAGCGACATGTATCAATTAAAGAAGATGAGAAAGCTGCATAGTCGTTACTATACAACTCTTAGCTGCCTATTCTAGAATATTCCTTGAGGGGGCAGGAACAAGTCCACTTGCCTGGCTTCTTCTGTCAACAAGGAGTCCTTGCTGAGGACCAGGACCTTCCCTTGAACATCCAGTGGAAGCCATAAATCCTTCTATATCCCTATCAGACTTAGGACCATGAGAGGGGCACATGAAAAAGCACCTTCTTGGTTTTGCACTGATGTAGGATCTGTGTCACAGAGGACAAGTGCTTTGTAACCTAAACAAACTGGAGTTCGAATCTCAGGCTTTACTTAATACCACAATGAGACAGAAAAGATACAACAGCTGTCAGACCCCTGTCTCTTTGTCTGTAAAATGGACATGATAATCCAGCTCACCATTCTGTTGTGCAGATCAAACAGAAACAGAAGCAAAGCAGTCAGCATATGTCCAGGACACCATGAGCCTACCACGTGGATAATCCCAAGTGTCTGTGGGCACGTGAGAACAGGCTCCAGCAAAGGTGAACCAACCAAGGCAGAGGAAGCACTGTCCATACAGTGTGATCATACCTACTAGTGCTTTCTTGAAGTGGAAACTTAAGGGTTCTTTGGAAACTTGGTTGGTTGGTGTTTTGCTCTAGCAAACACGTGAAGGAACATTCTTTAAAGTAGATACAGGTGTGAAAGGCTGAGACAGACCCGTGAAGGAACATTTTACTGAAGCAGACACAGGAGAGAGAATGATCTGCTAAAGCAAGCACATGAAAGGACACGTGATAAAGGATTCTTTGCTAACAACACACCAAGTATTGGTCTGCTTTACGTTATGTAGTTGAACTGTATTTGTTACTTCTCCATAGAGAGAAACACACCAAAAAAAAAATCTTCTGGTGGTGTGCTGCGGTTTCTTGCTTCTTCTGTGGACTCAGGTTGGTTGGATGCACATGCTGAGGCAAGAGCCATGCTGAGGCAAGGCACATGGAGGACAGGTGATGTTTGCAGGGTATAAATAGGAATGACAGAGAGAGAGCTTGGCTTGCTGGTACAGCTAGCTGTGCAATGCTTGTGAGTCTCTAGTCTTTGCTAATCTTCTTTTCCCTGAGAGAGGCATAGCCGAGAACTTCTGGTGCTCCTGTTGGTCCCTCCTGCTGACTGAGGCTGAGGCCTGACTGTCTTTACTAGGTCGTGTCACTTCTGTTGCTAACCTGACTCTACAGACCTGCTGGTGTATCCATGAAATGTTCACGAGTAAACTGCTGGTTTTCAGGCATCACAGACAAGAGTTGCTCCAAAGAACCTTTCTAAACAGGTCCACCTTCCCCATATCCTCTCTTTTCCACTGCCTCTGGTGAGTGGTGGGCTACAAGGGAGGTTAAAGTGTTTAAGAACCATCATTAAAAATAGGTTTTGGCTGGGCAGTGGTGGCACACGCCTTTAATCCCAATACTTAAGAGGCAGAGGCAGGTGGATTTCTGAGTTCGAGGCCAGCCTGGTCTACAGAGTAAGTTCCAGGACAGCCAGGGCTATACAGAAAAACCCTGTCTCAAAAAACCAAAAAAGCAAAAACAACAAAAAAAAAATAGGTTTTTGAAAAAAATTAAAGCTACACTTTCTGCTTTGTTTCAAACCTTAGCTAACAGAATCAACTGTCTCCCAGACCAATTAAATCAGAACCTCTGGAATGAACCCCAAAGTTCTCCATCCTAAGCTACTGAGTACAAGGCCTGTACATCTCCTTGTCCACTTCACAGCCTGCATCTCTCTGGTCCTCTCCCAGTGTCCTGCTCCTGGTGAGAGGTATCAGCCAGCCTGTTCATACAGCAAAGGGCTGGCTTCCTCCACCCTCCTTCCCAGTCCCCAGCACCTGCTGAAGATCAAGTCTTTCTGTCTTTCTTTCTTTCTTTCTTTCTTTCTTTCTTTCTTTCTTTCTTTCTTTTTTTTTTTTTGTTTTTTTGTTTTTTTTGTTTTTCAAGACAGGGTTTCTCTGTGTAGCCCTGGCTATCCTGGAACTCACTCTGTAGACCAGGCTGGCCTCAAACTCAGAAATCCTCCTGCCTCTGACTCCCAAATGCTGGGATTAAAGGCATGCGCCACCACTACCCGGCAGATCAAGTGTTTCTATATCATTCTGTCCCTACCTCCTCCATCATCCAGTTCAATCTACCAACTTCCTCACCTGCGCCATGGCAACCACCCACCTCCTGATTCATTTCCATGTGTCCTTCCAGATGCTTGACAAAAATTCAATTGTGTATGCATGTGCACACACACGCACATGCACACATACATGTGGGAGGGGTAGGAGAGGATCCCACTTTTTTAAAAAATTTATTTATGCTTGTAAGTGTTTTGTTTGTCTATATGTCTGTGTGCCACATGCATGCCTAGTGCCCAAAGAGGCCAGAAGAGGGCCTCAGATTCCCTGGAACTGGAGTTACAGATGGTCTTGAGCCACCATGTAGGTGCTGGAAACCAAATCCTGGGTCTTCTCTACAAGAACAGCCAGTGTTTTTATCCTCTGAGCAATCTCTCTACTCCCACTTCCAGTTCCTTGTGGGGAAAGGCCTCCTCACCTTTGTTCCCTGTTGTTCAGCTGGCCACGCCCCTTCCACCTCCCAATCTCTCAGCAGATGCTGTTCCCTGTGCTTGGAGCACCTTGCCTCCCCATTTCCCTACAAAGCTCCTACTCAACCTTTAGAATCCATTTCAAGAAGCTACTCTAACCCCTAAGACCAGGCTAACTCCCCTCCCTGACTCCCCAGTACCTCCCTGCCCTTCTCAACCATCAGAGAGTCTCAGGTATCCTTCATCTGCAGGACTATTTGATTAACAGACACACCACAACCACCAGACTCCAAGTTCCTTGAAGGCAAGGCCTATCTGCTTGGTTTCCTTTTGTTTTAAGAAGTTTAAGAACACAGTAGGCACTGATTAAATGCGTGAGTGCCATCCAGGCCACTCCACCACAAACTGCCTTCCAGGGACGTTGCTGTCTGTGTTTTTACTGGTGGGCTTTAATGAGGATTCCCAAAGCACATGGAGTCATAGGTATGAGTTTAATTAACTCCAATAGGCATTTAATGTAGATTTAATAAGACAGTTATTGTATGTTAATTAAATGTCAACTGATTGCTAAAAGGTTTTTGCAATTATTGAAGTTTACTAATTATCTAATAGATAAATCAGTTTCCCATGTAAATAACTAGCATCTACATAAGCAATAAATATGTCATTAGTTTCCACACATTAACATATTGAAATGAGAGGTTAGCCCCTCAGGGATTTCTTGAAACCAGTGTCCAATAGAGGGAAGGGAGGTAAGCACACCCTGCTATCCTTATGTCCCATCCCCACAGAGCAGGTAAGAAATGAGTTAGAAGACAAGTCTGTTATTTAAGCCCATTTCCCCAAACCAGCCAGCTGGCTCCAGAGGGGTCCAATAGGAAGATGCTGTGTGTCTTGGAAGCTCTGAGTCCTCACTTGTAAAACAGAGGTGTGCTGAGACTCCCTACCCTTAAGTTGGGGTGTCTGTATTACTGCACCGCAGATAATCTGAGCACAGCTCGTAAGGGGGGCAGATGGAAGATGGGAGTCCTCTATCTCCTCCTGCATAACACAAAGCCCCAGCTTTTTCATGGGCAAACCTACAGCCTTCCACAAGCCTCAGTTTCCCACTGTGGAAAACCTCCCTCACATGGGTGTGCAGGGTCAATGACACGTCTGAGTGAGGAGAAGATGCAGAAGGGGAGAGCAACAGAAAGAAACAGGATGCTTCCATGGAAAGACCAGAAAGCATGCTGCACCACAGGGTAAGGGAGGCATCTTCAGACACCTGTTTCCTTAACTTCTAAACTCACCTCCTGGAGGTGACCTGGAAAGGGAGACAGAAGCTAAGGAATTTGCAAAAGGTTGCACAGGAAGAGGAATGATTGGATCTCAATTACCCTGCTCCCTCACAAGCTTGCCCCTCAGATTCCTCGGTTATAGGAAATTGAGGTGAGCACTAAATATGACTCTTTAAAAGCAGGAACAAGAGCTCAATCTAGTCCTTCCTATACCCCCTGGCTGTACACTGCCTAGATTGCAACACCCTGAAGAGCTGTTATTTTACAGAGAAAAGAATAGGGGTCACAGAGAGGTTTAGTTATGTCCTTAGGATTATACAGCTGTAAGAGAACCCAGAATCTGAACCCAGGCTGACTGATTCTGTGCCTGGGCCAGGCTAACCCATAAATCCATAGGGCCACCAGTGAGACACAAATAGATGTCTGTTTGCATTTATGGCAACCTAAACTGAAAATTTTAAATATATGTGAACCATCTTGATAGACCCATGTTCACCAAAGCCCACAAATCCAGTGTGCATGTCCACCCTTAAATCCTGCAGACTTCCATGCAGGCTCCAAAACCCCAACATTCACAAGCAGCTTGCTTTTTAATGGGAAATGACCCAAGGGAGAAGGATGCCTGGTATCCCAAGAACCTGGAACATGATTATAATCTACAAGAAAAGCAGGGTTTCGGGCAGGTCCTCAGAAGCAAGGAGTCCTTATCTAAGACGAGGGTACCACCAGAAGAAAGATACAGAGAAATTCAGAGGGGGCCTCCCTCCCAGCAGAGGACAGAAACCCAGGGATGCAGTTGCATCTTTGAGAAATCTTTTTAGCGACCAAGAAGAGGCCAGATGAGTCTTTCTAACCAATGAAATTCACAGAGGCCAAATGATCTGACTCCATATCCATTCACTAGAAAGCCTGGGAAAGGGACTCAGCCTATGTCTGGCATCCTTTCTCTTCTGAAAGATGAGCCAGCAATGAAGGTATCAGTTAATCCACAGAGGAGAAAAGAAAGACCACCAACCCAAGTCATCACAGCCAAATTCATTAAAATAAGCTTTTTTATTACTGTACACAGGCTGCCTCTTTCTCTTTTTTTATTAGATATTTTATTTACACTTCAGATGGCATCCCCTTTCCCCATTCCCCCCCACCCCCCAGGCTGCCTCTTTCTAAGGCAGGGTTTGAGAGATCAGCATTGAATATGAGGAAGACAAGGTTCTTACAGCTCAGTAAGAGGTAGGGGGTTTCCAAATGAGGGATTTAAGCAAGCAAAGTAGGCAGGGTTACAGGAGCAGAACATAAGCACAACGTGTTAGTCTCCTTCTGAAACAAGGCCATGGTTGCTAGGTGAACATAACAAGATAATCATAACAACAGGTAGTCATAGGTGGTCATAGAAGCTTTTGAAACAAAGGGTTGTGAGGTGGTTATAAACAAGGTTTAAAATAAAGACATGATTGCCATTTCTGAAATAGGCAATACAAAACCATTTGTAGTTAAAGTTACAAAGTAGGGCATAGTCTAATCCTCGAGAAACAGAGGTTTAATCATGAACAGGAATGAACCTAGTTTGTCTTTATTGTAAGATGGTTTTTAAGCCTAAGACTGAGGCAGTCTGGTTCTTCAAATCGAGGCTGCCTGCATCCCGAATGCACTACACCCTCACCCTTCCCAGTGTTAATCTCTTGAGCACCTGGTTCCAGCAACTTCCTTATCCATGAGATGGGGAACAGCTTAAAGAGTTAAAATGGCAAGAAAATATAATGCTGGTAAAGCACTGAGTGTGCTGCTGGGCACACAGTAGGTTCTCAGGAAATATTACCTCTATGTCTAGTTTTGCTAAGACCACCAAGGGCCTGCTCACACAGCAGCAAGTTCTATTACTTTGTGTCTTCATCAAGAGTCCCCAGGCTTCTCACAGGCCACAGGCTTCCCCAGCCAGCTCCAAGACCTCCCAGTCACACTACAGCCTTGTGGGCACCTACTCAGCCTCCAGGGGGCCTGGAGTACCGTTTGCAGAAATTCCCTTCCATCCAGAGAAAGCCTTGTCTTTGGGAAATCTTCTTTTCGTGATCCGGAGGCCAGAGGGGTCTCCCAACCAATGGAAACTCACGGAGCAAATAAAGAGACACAAGACCCCCAAACAGCTCCCAGGACCCCTGGGGTCAGAAGCCAGGCACTGCATTTATGTGCAAATGGAGCCGGATTAGGGATTATCAGAGCCCCGAATTACGTGCAGCTGTCAGGTCCCTTTGTCCAGAGGGATCAGGGAGATTTCTGGCTCCCCTCCCACCTCTCCTCCACTGAGCTGTCAGAGGCAGAAGGCAAGAGGGTCTCACACTGCCTGCTGGGGGAGCACTGGGGGAGGGCTGGTGAGAGGCAGGCCTTTAATCGATAGGCAGCCCACATGGCCCCTCCCAATGGCGATCAATGTTTCTTCCTGCTGATTCCTGATTCCAGAGCATCCAGTTGTGTGTGTGTGTGTGTGTGTGTGTGTGTGTGTGTGTGTGTGTGTGTGTATACGCGCGCGCATGTGCACGTACACGCATGCATGTGCTCTCGTGTGTAATGGGGTGGGGGGATAGCCTTAGGACCACAACTTCTAGCCCCAGTTTTTGCTCAAGGCACCTGGCCCAAGAAGAAACCCACTAAAACAGACATGTCTTTAAGAATAGCAGTCACCACCAGCTCATTCCCAAAACTAACAAACTCTAGCAGTTTTTCTTCCATCTCTGTAGTGAGCTCACCCACAGGAGCTTAGTCTAAAGAGCAGGTGGCCCAACTGAAGTCTCCCATTTCTCCAGCCAGTGCTCTGTTTTGCATTGTGATGTGGGTTAGAAACTCTGGGGCAAGCTCGTGTGTGTGTGTGTGTGTGTGTGTGTGTGTGTGTGTGTCTACTAAATACACAAAATGATGTTATAGTAAACACGTGAAAGAGAGGCTCACAGCTAGTTACACTCAGTCCGTTTTTAAAAGGGGGGGGAAGCTGGAATGTGGAAAGGGTTTGCCGGCAACCCCCAAGGTCACTCAACAAAGATGACTGCCTGGGAAAGATAGGTCAGGACTGACTGCCTCTCCCCAGGGGTTTGGGAGCAGCAGGGCTCTGCAGCCCTGGCCAACAAAACTGAAGCACAGCTTTGCAGTGACTGTGAAGAGCCGTGTGAGCCATGGGTGCAGTACCTAGAGGTACACACAGCAGCTGGACGGTGTGCCCAGGGTCACTGATCCCTAGAACAGTCCCTGGGCTACTGTCCAGTCCGTAACTCAGCAGGACAGTCAAGGCATATTTAGCACCCCTATTCAAACAACAAGAAGGCTAGGGGATGGAACTCTGGGGCAAAAGAGACCTAGGGCATCGTGGAGAGAGACTGCCGGCTTCCTGACCCCAGGGGCTAGAGATTATGGATCCTGTTGAGGCCTGCCGAAGGCAGCCTGTCTACTACTGGTGCCTAAATGCAATCACCACACCACTAGAGTTGAGACTGGAGAACAAGCTGCACCAAGCATTTTGTGGGCAAAGGCCTAGTAAGAAATAGTTTATACACTTCAGACTGTGCGTCAGGTCTCTGAGCTCCCAGACTCCTTTTTGTTTTTCTTTATAAATGTACAAAAGCAGACAGCGTGTCGGGGGGGGGTGGGGGGACTGGTGGGAGGCAGGCTGTGAGCTGGAATGGACCCACGGGCCCCACAGTTTGCTACCCACCAGTTTGACTGGTCCCCTGGGGATAAGGAAAAAGCTGTTTGGCATCTCTAAAGGAACGGGGTGGGTTGAGAACGGAGCACTTGACTTCTCCAAGCCAGAGAGTAGGGTGTGGATACTTTACAGGGACTGAGACCAAGCTGGAGCCATAACCCGGAGTAAGGGCAGAGGTGTCAAATGCAGCCGAAGCTGGGGTGGGAATGAGGCTAGGCAGGGCCTAGGTGCAGCTGTGAGGGAGCCAGGCCAGATCCCCACATTCCCCCCTCAGCGAGAATCAATAACAATTTGAATTTCTTTCATCTGAGCAGGGATAGCAACACACGCAAACACAGAGAGGGAAAAGGCATTGATTCCTCCCAGCTGCCGCCAAGCCCTCCCCACCTTTCCGACACCCCCCTGCCATCTGGCCTCCCCTCCCCCAGACCCCTCACACTCAGCATCCCAGTCTACACCACTCCTGCATCCACTCTGCAAAACCCTGGGGACACCCGAAGCAGGGAGTCCTGCCAGGGTACTGCAATCCCCCACAAACCACATCATCAAGACTCCACTGGGTTAGCCCACCTCCCCCCCCCCCCGAACGGAACAAGGCTGAACTCCCTTTGGGGGACCTACATCTCCTGAGGATACCTGCGCTTTATCCCTCGTGCCCACTCCCCCACCCACCACCCTGCTGGTTTCAGGAATCCGTTTTTTTTTTTTTTTTTTTTATTCATGCATCCAAGAGACAAAGCAGGTATGTCAGGATTGGCTTCTCCACAGAGTGTGATTTTGGATTCCGCCAACATCGGAGTGGTTCCCTGAGGTGTCAGATAATGGATTTCCTGGGGAGAAACAGGAGGCAGGTGTGTGGTTAGAAGAATAAGGACTGAGGGGTGGTGGTGCAAACCTAAAACGGGGTACAAAAGAGAAGAAGGTAGAGAGCGGAAAGGAAAGCTCCCCTTCCTGTGCATCATAAAGGTCGTGACCAGCACCCCAGAGCAAAACACCGGATAACAGAGAGAAGCTTCACAAACTTATTTGCTCACTGGCTTAGGTGACCCAGAGCCTTCCCAGTGAAGATTGAAAAAGCCTTGTTTATCTCTAGCATCAAAGAAGAGGGGGTAACCTGTGAGAGATGGGCCTTCCTGAAAACTGGGCCTGGGCTCTGGGGGAGCTCAGCAGGTGTGCAAAGATTCTTCTGCCCCACCCCCACTGTAGCATTTCTTTCTCCTAGGTATGGGAGATACGGAGCTGTTTGGAAATGAGAAAATAAATTTCTTTCTGGCTGGCTCTTATATGTAAAGGTGGGTGGGAGATTAGAAAAGAACTTTTTATGCTTAGTTTTGGGGGAAAGGGTTCTGGTTATACACACACCTTGAAGAAGAGGAATTATAGCGTGCATACTTGTGCATGAGTGTGTGTGTGCACACGTGTGGACGCACAAGCACTCATGCTCCTATGTAGACCAGAAGTTGACAGCAGGTCTTCCTCTATCTATATCCTGTTGTTTGAGACTGGGCCTCACACTGAACCTGGAACTCACAAATTTGTCTAGACCGACTGGAATTGCAGGACATGCGATTAGGTGCAGACTGCCAAACCCAGCTTTCTTCACATGGGTGCCAGGGATCGAGAATCGCTCACGTCTTCATGTTTGTACAGGAAGCACTTAGCTGAGTCCCATTCAGCCTTACCTTGGGGGAGAAGGACCATGAGAAGCAGGTAACATGCTGGCTAGAAATTTTCTTTTGAAGCAGCTTCTGGGGCTTTTTTGGGTGGGGTATTTTTCCCTGAGCCCCAGTGGGGAATGAATGAAAACATATTTTATATTATAAAATTAATGGGAGTTGGAATGGGAAAAGGAAATGGGCAAACTCTGAAACCAGGTCTGGAGTTCTGGTTTGGGTCAGTGGCTGGCAGGGTTGAGCAGCAGAAGAGTGAGGTTTACAGAGGGGTATAGGGAACTGGCCTCATGCCAGGGGGCGCTCATCTCATGGGCTAAGCCTCAAGGAGCACCAAGTGTTAGTATTTCGTCTAAACTCCACATCCCCAGTTATGCTCCTCCCCACAGTTACCTGGCAACCGCCAGGTAGCCTGATCCACTATAAAAGGGGCTGCTTGCCCCCTCCTCTCTCTCTTACTCCCTCTCTTCTTCTCTTGCTCTCTTCCTCTCTTACCCTCTTGCCTCTCTGTCCCCTCCCCCATCTTTCTCTCTCTCCACGTGGTCATGGCCAGCCTCTACTTCTCTTCTCTCCCCACCTTTGCCCTTTCCCCTGAATAAACCTTTTCCCACTTAGAACCGCGTGGTCTGGAGTAGTCTATTCTCAACGGCGGTCAGATATTCCTTACACCAAGGACTATGAATATGAACTTGGCCATCTTTGTCTCTCTTCCTTATGAGACCTCAGGCTCCTGGAGGTCCTTTGCCATTGGGTCTCACTTCCTCAGCTTCTTACGGGCCCTGCAGACTGCTCTTTCTCACTTAGGGGGGACACTGGGGTTCTTGCACTCCAGCCTCACCAGTTATAGGTTTTGAGTGTGCAGATGGAGAACGATCCCTTCCCAGCCTTTCCCTTCTCAGCCTCCCTAACTCCAATCTGCTATCTCCAACACCTGAGGCTTTAAAACTACCAGAAGCTATGCCACCTCCACCATCCCCCATTTTAAAAAGCCCTCTCTCCAATTAAAACTTTCTACCATTCTAGTTTTTCCTCTGTGGTCTCACTTCTTGGACCTCACTGAGACTCCAAGTCATAATTCCTTCTGCGCTTTCCCATCCTTAACCTCTCTGCATGGCCTAGAACCTCTCTTTAGTTGCATGCTGTGGAACTTTAAGCTCGGTGGCTTTCCCGCAAGCTCCCCTGGCTCCCTGGCCATGGTTGGAGGCACTTTTCCCAGCCATCGTAGCAAATGGCACTACTATTTTGAATTGGATCTGCAATGTCACAGAAAGATCCTGTGGGAAAGACTTAGTCGCCAGATAATGGCTGTGTTGGGAGGGGGCAGAAGCATTAAGAGATGGGCCCCGGTCAAGGAAAGAAATCTCTTGAAGAGTGGTATAGTATATTGAGTCTTTCTGTCTGTCTCTATCTCTCCCTCCCTTCCTCTCCTTTCTCTCTCTCTCTCTCTCTCTCTCTCTCTCTCTCTCTCTCTCTCTCTCTCTCTCTCTCTCTCTGTGTGTGTGTGTGTGTGTGTGTGTATCTGTGTCTCCCTCTATCTCTGTATTGTCTCTCCCTCTGTCCTTCTTTTCCAAACATGACAACAGCTTTGCAATGACACATACTTCCCAAACATCAGCTCCAACAGATCATGCACTGAAATGTCTAACCCTGTGAGTCATAATAAATCTTTTCTCCTTTACATTGATTTTCTTAGGAGTTTTGTCACTTTGACAGAAAGCTGACACTCACCTCCTTGTAGCCCTTCTTTCAGTCCTTCCCCCACCCCCTAGCTAAAGGAGGGAATTTGTCTGTCTCTTCACTTGGGTTCAGCCACATTGGCCTGAGGCGGACAGTGTCTATGTGGGAATCTAAGCCTGAGTCTTAGAAGGCATTGCATATTGCCAGTGCTGCCTCTAGAAGAGCACTGTGTGCCCCAGAGGGAGGACGAGGCACACACAGTGAGGAGGCCTCAGCTGCTATAGCACAAAGCAGAGCTAAACAGCCTGACCCAGGCAAGACCACTGAACTGCAGCCAACTGGGAGATTCCTGGTGCACAGCATTTGGGGCGGTTTGTTTTGCATCATTTCTGTGGCAAGAGTCAATGGCGGCCCATAATCTCAAGAAAGCAGCCATCTCATTCCACACACAAAGAAGGACAAAGAGCAGAAGGCATGTCCCAGATGGCTTTTCTCTTTAATTAGCCTTTATAGATGTCTCATCCAGCCATTTCCATTTCTATCTCCTTGGCCAAAGTCATTGCCATGTCCACCCTGAGTATGTAGTAAAGGAAATATTTTTAACCGAGCTGCTCCAAGCCAAATTTAGGTCTTTATTTGGCTGGACGTTAATCTAGAGCATAGCACAGATAGAAATAGAAAACAAACACATAAGAGATCATTTTAGGCACCAGCAAGTGCTGTGAGAGAGATAAAATAGAGCGGTTAGAGGGTCATTAGTGCAGAGACTTATATTAGCTCAGAGGACCGGAGAAGGCAACCAGAACCATATAAGAGAACAGGATGCCTGAAGGAAAAAGCAAAGATGAAAGTCCCAAATTAGGGGCATGCTCAGTATAATTGAATAACAACAGGAAGTGATGCAGTAGTTGGGGAGCAGCAAGTTAGAGGGAGGAGGCAGAGAGGAGAGCAGGCAGCCTACTGCCGTATTCTGTGGGCTGTGATCAGGAGCCTGTGAGTTCTAGTTGATCTACAAAGATTATTTCAGATTGACTGTGCAGGGAGGTTCGTAAAGACAAGAGCAGAAACATCAGTAAGCAGCTGAGTACAAGCAAGAGACACTTCAAATGCAGTTTACATTGCTCAACACTGAATTAGAAATGCTAGCCAGTATAATAAGACAAGAAAAAAATCAGTAAAAAGCGTACAGGGTAAAAAGGAAAAAAACAAACTTGTCTCTATAGGTGGGTGGCACAGTTGTCTACAAAGAAAAATCATGTAAGTTGCAAAGTAGCTATGCAAAAGCTAGTGGAGAAGACAGCAAGGTCATAGCATATGAAATCATATGCAAAACTCCTGTGTTGACCTATATGCCAGCAAGGAACAATTAAAAAACTAAAATGTCAAAAGTACCATTTACAACACAACTCCTAAAACCTAAAATAATGTTGTCAATCCACCAAAACAAATGGAAGGTCTATATCTTAGCAAATATAAAACCGTATAAAATAATTCAGGTGGAACATACATAAACATAAAGTCATAGTATAATAGACACCAACTTTCCACAAACTGATCTGCAGTCCAAATCACTGTCAAAATCACAGAAAGATTTAAAAGTACAACTCAACAGACTGAGTCTAGTCTTTATATGTAGAAACAAAGTAGCAATTTTTGAGAAAGCAACAAAGTTGGAAAGTTCACACTGACTGAGGATAAGATTTTCAGCAAAACTAGACTAATCCTAACCTGGAGTATTGTTAAAGATTAAACCTAATAGGTAGTATTTAACAGAAAAGACAATATCCAGCAGCAGGAGCTTACATATGTAATTAACTGGCTGGTACTAATGTAGGAATGCAACAAACATTCCTTTCCAACAAGCAGCAGGGACCCACTGTACATTCATAAGCCAAAAAAAAAAAAAGAAGGAAGAGGAGGAGGGAGGAAAGGAAAAAGAGAGGGAGGAGGAAAGAAAGAAACAAAAGAAAAAAATTCTAAAACACTAAAAACTAAAAATTCAGGAACACTAAAAACATGATTCATAAAAAAAATGATAAGTTAGGGGGCTGGAGAGATGGCTCAGTGGTTAAGAGCACTAGCTGCTCTTACAGAGGCCTTGTTCTCAGTTCCCAGCAACACATGGTGGTTCAGAACCATCTGTAATGGGATCTGATGCCCTCTTCTGGTATGCAGATGTACATGCAGGGGTATACATGCAGATAGAGTACTCATATACATTAAATAAATAAATCTTTTTAAAAAATGATAAATTGGACATCAACAAAGTTAAAAGATTCTAATGTCTAAGAGACACTGTTTGGAGGCTATAAGGTAAACCATAGACTGAGAGGGTCAGGGGTATTTGCAAACTATATATATATATATATATATATATATATATATATATATATATATATATTGAAAATATATATATATTCCATAATAAGAAAACATGACCCAAATTAGAGAAAAGCAAAATTCTGAATAGATACTTCACCAAAGAAAATATGTGGGTGGAAAATGTTAACTAATTAAAAGAATGCAATATTATTAATCATTAGGGAAATGTAAATTAAAACCATAATGAGATACTATAACATACTCATTGAGATGGCTAAAAAAAGGAAAATTAAAGTGGGTAGCACCAAGCTCTGATAAAAACAAAACACAACTGAGACTCTCATACATTGCCATGGAAACACAAATAGGATAATGACTTTGGAAGACAATTTGGCACTTTCATATAGGTTAATGCCTATGTGGGACTGGAGAGATAGCTCAGCAGTAAAGAGCTCACTCAGCTCCTATAGAGGACCTGGGTTCAATTCCCAGCACCCATGTCAGGTGGCTCACAACCTCCTCCATCTCCAGCCCTAGGGGATCTGATGCCCTCTTTTGGTCACTGTGGGCACCTGCAGTCATGCACACACACACATACACAATACAATGCATATACATAATTTTTAAAGTAATAAAAAACAAAATAATAATCAAAAACTTGCCTTATGATCCAGCAATCTCATTGTTAAGTATTTACTGAGAAAAAAAAAAAAATATGTTCACACAGAAACCTATATACATTTACATCAGCTTTACTCATTCAAAAATGAATGTGCTAAAAGATGGAAACAGACCAGCATCCCTTAATAAGTAAACAGTAGTCTAAACAATGAAATATTACTCAGCAAGGAAAACTCCTACTGCTGACCCATGACACTCCCAAGATGAAGCTGAAATACACAAACCCCAGTGAAGGAATCCAGATCTCAGAAGCTTCACACTGGTTCCTATTCAATTGCAAAAAGGTAAGACTGTAAGAAAGAAAGCATATCCATAGCCATCAAGAAGCTGGGATAAGGAATATGGTTATATATATATATATATGGGATAAGGACTACAAGGGCCAAGGGAATCTTGGAAATGCTATAGGTTCCAGCAGATGAGTATGCACGCACCTACCTAAGAGTGTCACCCTTCATCCGACTGTGTCCAGAAAAAGGTGAATGAAGGCCAAGGACAGTGGTACTTGCCTTTGATTCCAGCACTCAGGAGGCAGAGCGGATGGATCTCTGAGTCTCAGACCAGCCAGGGCTACAGAGTGAGACCCCCAAGGAAACAAAATCAATAAGCCTGGTTTTGAAAAGATGGATTTCAGTCCATCTCAACACAATCCAAACAGCCAACACAAGTTGGGTTCATGAGAAAGACAGGAAAGGGTAAAAGGAGAAGCCGGCAGATGAGTTATTAGGGAAGCTGACAGAGAAGAGCGCCTGGCTGAACAGCTGACCCATTGGCTGTCCAGACAGATGGACTCCAATCAGAGGCCTACTGAGGATGAGCAGCCAGATTCAGTTACACTGCTGAGCCTCCATCCCAGCAAGGGTGAGACCTCGGGAGCCTCAAGGACTCCAGAGAAGCTTCCGTCACAATTCTCCACCCAACCAGACTCATCTACTTCACAAGGTTTACATAGCACCAACCTGGCACCTGGCGTCTTTCACTCACCTCTGCTGGTTTATGTGGTTCATATGATGCTTTCATAGCCCTGTAGGACTGAAGGAAAGATGGACACACAGACAGGGACAACTCAAGATCACTCAGAGGGCAAGTGATGGGGGTAAGTTTGTATCTAAACTGGATGAGTCCTAAGCTGGATTTCTCCCCTTGGTACCACAGTCCCCCAACAAGGAGGTGAGGACTCTCAGGTGTAAGGTTGAACCAAGGAAATGGCCAACTGACTTATGAACATCATGTTTCTGCAAGCTGGCCCTAATAATACTGTCACCAACCACTCCGTATGGAGTGACTCCTTAGCCAACAGAGTCCTTGACACTTCTCAAGCTCTGTCTCATTTTTCATTCTCAAAAGGGAATCCTCTCTCCTACTTCCTCCAGGGTCCCCCCAAGTTCAGGTCCCTCTGCCATCTCGATTACAAAAGCTATAAACAGCTGGCAGCTTTACTTTAGCAGCTGTGTCCCCGAAGCCTGGCTTGGCCAGATCCCCAGTCCCTGGCTGGCCCCTTGGTCAGCTTCAGATGAGGACACAGGAAGAAATCCCTGATGACTATCAACCTCTGTTCCTCTCAGGGTCTCAGTGACTCAGACCCCCCACATCCAAGGCTGACCTCTGCTGCAGGCTTCTCAGGGCCTGAACCCAGACCCAGCTGAGCTGCTGTCCGGGATGAGTACAGGAAGTGGCGGTGGCTGCTATGGCAACGAGGCTTTGCACTGTCTGCCCAGAACAAAGAGGGCTTTCTTGGCCCTCGAACCCTGTGGCCAGCAGGCTGTGAACATTACCATCTAAGTAAAGCCTGTATAGTCCCACTTACTCTTTCCTGTGGCAGACATCCCCGTGGCATTTTCCATCTGGAGCCTGGGATGCTCCCTGCTTCCAAGGTAGATGGATGAAAAAGGATAAAGATGAAACAGAAAGTGGTCCAGAGACTCAAAGATGTGTACCCGAGAGAGCCTATATTAGTTACTTTTTCTGGTCACTATGGCAAAATACCTTATAGAAGCAACTTGTAAAAGGAGTTCTTTTGGCTCCAGGCTTTAGGAGATTCAGCTCATTTATAGGGAAGGCATAGTGAGGCAAGGGGTAGGCATGGCACGTGGGGGGATGGGAATGGCGTGGTAAGGGTGGGGAGAATAGTGGGGAGGCAGGGCATGGAACAGGGGAGGGAGGCTTGAGGAGGATGATACAGTGGAAGCTTTCAGCACAGATTATTAATGACACTAAACAGGAAATACAGAGCTCAGGCTGGGGCCAGGCTGAGTTCTTTAAATCTGAAGGTATGGCCTTACAGCCTATGTCTGCCAGCTAGTAGTATCCAAAAGGCCCCACAGCCTCGCATTATTTGAGGACCAAGAGTTGCAAACGCAGGAGCCCGATGGAGGGCATTTCACACTCAAACTGTAACAGCTCCCTGGCCCATGACACTTAACATTCAAATAGACAGGCAGGAATTGTCCTCGGGTCACCAGCTCAGGTTCAGCTCAAATGGGTCCTGGCAACCTTTCTGCCATTCTCAGTCTGGGCCTCAGCCAAGCTTTCTACTGTCCCTTCAAGCACAGGAGGCTGTATTTCAGCCTTACACACCTTAGCTGATGGTGCTAGCCGAGGACAAGTGGCTTCCAGACAACCACCCTGCCACCACTGGACCCAAAAGGCTTACACTGAAGGCAGGGTAGCCAATGCTGGCCTTCAAACATCTAGCCCAGATCAAGCTTTGGAAACTCTCCAAGGCTAGGTAGACATCTGGAAAGTTATTGGGTACAAAAGAAGAGTCACGGAGTCGAGAGGGTCACCATGTCGGGAGGGTCAAGGATACGGTTCAAATTTAAAATTTAGTGTGGGCAAAGGGATACGACATAGGAATGAGTTGAAATTGGACAGCCCTGGCAGAATCCAGAACCAGCCGTGAATTTGAGGCAGGCTCTGCTTTCTCTAGGCCTTCCATGGTCCTGTAACTACCCTCCTCCAGCCACTGATGGACACTGCTGTTCCCCTTGGCATCAATTGAAAGGTCTCTGCAGGAAGCCCCTGTAAGTCTAATCTTGAATGCACCGTCAGGAAGTGATCCTCTCCTGCTATGTTGCTCGGTTGCTTTTAAGCAAACTGCACAGTGAGGACTTTTGCTGCGCTCACATGCACACAACGCCACACTGTGAAGCAGGAGGTTGCGGTTCCTGCTGTATCTTGGCAGTCCCAACCGCTCTAGCAGCACTGTTTATTGGTCAGGGACTTCACACAATTCCCTCATCTGTTACGTACACGGCCTAACCAGGAGCTCTCTTCGCTTCCTTTCAATTCTGACATTCTGTGGACAAGATTACTCCAATTAATTTTAAAATTACTTGGGAAGATAAGACTCAGGAGCTGGTTCGGTCGGTGCCTGCCATACAAGCATGAAACCCTGGGTTTTGGTCCCAAACACCCATGTAAAAGCTGGATCCAGTGGCCTACACTGTATCCCAGCTTAAGGGGCAGAGAGCAAAGACATGTGGATTCCTGGAGCCCAGTGGCCAACCAGCCTAGCCAAACAGATACCTCAGGTTCAGTGATAGACCTTGCCTCAGAAAGTAAGGTGAAAAGAGCTCAAGGCATCTTTGACTTGTCTGTCATTGTCGCCATTCTCCACAGGAAACCATGCTTATACTCATCCACACTTACCCATGCATACACTGACATACAATAATTTCAGTTTGAGAACCAGTGTACTAGTATCAGCAAGGCTTTGGGGGAGAAAACATACATACACATAGCATGCACACATAACACACACATATATAACACACAGCACACACATATAACACACACAGCACACACGTATAATACACATGTACACAGCACACGTAACACATACATATAACACACACATACACACAGCACACAAACATATAACACATACATAACACACAACACACACATATAACACACATACATAACACACAGCATGTACATATAACACACACATACATAACACACAGCACACACATATAACACACATACAACATACACATATAACACACACATACATAATACACACAACACATACATATAACACAGAGAGACACTCATATTCTTCTTCATATCTTTAAGAGCCAGTAGCTCAGTGCCTGTGATGTGTGAGTTCATCTCCTGACTCTGATTTCTGGTCACATGATCTTAGACAAAGCACTTTTTGGATATCTCCAAGCCTTGGTTTCTCCTCTCAGAGAATGAAGCTAAAAGCAATATCTGTGTCTCTTCCTTGCTGTGCTTTCAATGCAAAACATATGTAACCTTCTCTGCCATTGCTTGGCAGATAATAAATAATAAAGAGCAGAATGTGACAATTGATTTGTGTTAAATAAATATATGAATGAATGAATGAATGAATGAATGAGAAACAGGTCAAGAGGAAAGACATATGGCATGTATTCTTTCATATGTGAAATCAGTGGTGTGTGTGTGTGTGTGTGTTTATGTGTGTGTGTGTGTTCATAGAAGACAGGAGTAGATATCAAGGAAAAAGGAATCAATGAGGGGTGGGCACGGGGGATAACTGGGGATTGAATACAAACAAGGATATATATATATATATCCTTGATATATATATATATCAAACTTATTTACATATCTTATATGTTATCTTTAAGTGAGACATGGTGGCATATACCTATAACCCTAGGATTCAGGAGGCTGAGGCAGGAAGATTGTTGTACATTCAAAACCAGATTGACCTATATAGCTAGTTCAAGGCTAGCCTGGGTTGCATAGCAAATCCCTGTCTCAAAAAATAAAAAAGTGATTGATTTTTTTCAGAGAAGGAACATGAGTCAAGGGTACTATGCTCCCTACTTTCTGCACTTGCAGCTTGCCTCAAGTAAGCATGACCTGGGCATGTAACTTTCATTAACTTCCACACCAGACAGCCCCTCCAGGACCAACCTGTGACCAGCAGGCCTTCTTCCCTTTCTTATCCAGCATCTCCCCTTTCTTTATTGCTCCTCAACCCCATAACCCTCAGGTACACTTTGTCTCAGAATCCATTTCTTGATTCTTTGAGACTGCTGACCTCTAGGAGCCCAATTAGAGGTGGGATCCTGCCCTGTGATCTCTGAGCAGTGTGGATAAAGAGTCACACCCAAGCAAGAGCCAGGAAGGAACAAGGCATCTAACAGCGAGTGACAGCCAACAAACACTGTGGGGCTGAGGTTGCAGGTGTCCACGTAAGAAAAGTAAGCCCTATTTTCTGTGGGCTGTTCCTCACACTCCTAATTGAATCTGATCCAGGATAGGAAACTCTGTAGTCCAAAGTCAGTCAATAAAAGCCTCACACTGTAGACAGGGATGCAGAAGGTGCTCCTGAGCCAAGAAAAGGAGTGGACAGCAGTCAGAGTGGTCAGTATGGACATAGAAAGTCCCTAGGAAAAAAATCTCTGTCTTTTGAAAGAGTGCAGAAGCCAAGAGTGGAACCAGGGGGAACTTGGGAAGCTCATGTTAGAGCCTCATTCCTGGAAGCAACCCCCAACCTCCTTTACCCAAGCAAGCCCCGCTATAGATGACAGATACAACAAAGGCCAGTGACCAGGAAGCTACATGTCAGCATCTGGAGCAGCATCCTGCAGGCCCACCAGAGCTATGCATAGGCCCAGGGACTAAGGGGGACTTGGAAAGCTCCTTGGCCACAGGGCAGTGACTGGGGACTACTTCTGTCTCTCGGACCTTGCAGATCCATCTCTGGCACAGCCAGGAGCAGAGCTGAGCCTGTGTCTGTAGGCAGAGTATCCCTGGGAAAAGAGAGGGTCTCTGGGGGCTAGGACAGGTTGTGGAGACTGAAGACCACCCTAGCCAGGCCAGATAGCCCATCTGCCCAGCTTCAAGCTGTCTTCTCAGCCCTCTAGGGTCCTCAGCCCAACAGCCTCAAATTATCCTGCCATTAGTGGTGATCCATCCCTTCTGAGCGCCCGTGCCATTTCATCACACCGTCTCAGCATCCAACATTAGGAGATAACTGCGCTCACAACATATGTCATTACTCATTAAGGGACTTTTTCTGGATTATGGCTGGGGCTTAATGACTTGTTAAAGATGTTTAACACTTACAATTTTGTTTTTAATTTAGGAAGCAGCATGATCAAACTGCGCCCTGAGACTCTCTTCTCGATTTGGTGAAATCTGGAGATGGGCCGGCTCTGAGGCTGCCTGTGCAGGGGAGGTGATCCTTAAATTGAATTGCAGCCCTCGGAGGGGTGTTTGCCCCGTCAGCTGCTGCCAGGATCTGACATGTTAATGGGGCTGAGGAAACAATGGGTTTCAGAGGTAATTGCTGAAGCAATGACTTCCAGGCAACATTTGACTTAAAAGAAGCACTGTTGCTGCAGGGAGGGGCAGCTCTACTCCAGAACTCCAGCCTGGGCCTATGTGTAACTCAGTAACTCAGGTTGGCCTGCACCCTGCAGCCCCAGATGCTGACATGTGGCTTCCTGGTCACTGGCCTTTGTTGTGTCTGTCATCTACAGTGGGACTTGTTTGGGTAAATGAGGTTTGAGGTGCTGCCAGGAAAGGGACCTGAACGTGAGGTTCCCGACGAAACATTTGGGAAGGTGGACTCCAGAGGCGGGTCTGAGACTCCTCACACTCCACTGCACGGAGGCTGCCGTCCCTTGAGACCTCTGTGGTCTTGCACACAATGCACCACAGATTTGGTGTGAAGATTCCTGGAGACGTTCCACTGAAATGTTGAGCTCTAGATCTGGGCCATCCATAGACATGGGCGCTCGCTAGCTCCCAAAGTCCCATCTAAGCATGTGGCTCATGCTAACTCATTGAATCAATTGCCAAATAGTTCTCTGGGGGTAGCAAATACTGCTCCCATTTTATAGATTTGGAAACTAAGGTCCCAGGCATCTGACTCCACAGTATCTAGATACGGAAACAGGATGAGCAGCCTTGGCTTCATGTGGCTCAGGGCAAATCATCTACCTGTTGGGGCAATGCTTCTGCCACACTGGTCCTCCTCAATGTCAGATTTCACTTAGACTTCTGACGGAGTTCCCAGCCAGCTAGGAAGGCTGGACCCTTCAATACAAACGGGCAATCTGGGGTCTCATAAGTCTCTTAGCCCACAAAGAAAAAAATCCAATGAATCACATAAGAAGCAATGTCCTAAGGCCCGGTCTAGAAGACAGATTGAAGGCACAATGTGGCCATAGGAGAGTCTGACATCAGCTTTTGGTAGAGGGATGGGGGAGAGGACAGAGGCTGGGCCTTTAAAAGGTTGTACCAGACTCACACCCAGAGAAACACACTGTAGGGATCAAGGCTCCACGTTGCTGTCTTAGACTCCTCTGCTCTAATAAAGACGATGCCCACAAGAAACTAGGAGAGGCTTACACATCCAGATCAGAGTCCATCCCTGAAGGAAGCCAAGACAGAAACTCAAACAGGAACCTGGGGGCAGGAACTGAAACAGAGACCAGAGGGAAGTGCTGCTTACTGACTTGTTCTCCGTAGCTCATTCAGCCTGTTTTCTTACTCTCTCCAGAACCACTTAGCCAAGGATGACACCACCCACAGTGGGCTGAACCCTCCAGTGCCAGTCATTAACCAAGAAAGTTCCCCACAGGCGTGTTTATTGGCCAGCTTGATGGGGGTATTTTCTCAAATGAGGTTCCCTCTTTCCAGATGACCCTAGCTTGTGCCAGGTTGACAAAAAATTAACCAGCACAGTCACAGTGGACGTTCCACGAGGCGCTAGAGGAAATGTCATTAAGCTGTCCATCTGCTCCATCAGTCATTCAGTCTCTCAATACATCCTTCCCAATGTATCAACCACACGTGTAACTCTATTGGACAATAGAGAAAGGAGAGAGGCCCTTGAACATCAAGTCCTTTGTCTTCATCTACCAGAGCTTAAGGCCACCCCAGCCTCCTTCTAGCCCTTGCTTCCGTGCCTAACAGAGCCATTATTGTCAAAATAGCCGTAGACTGTGAGGGTCACCCTTGCTGCCTCAAAGAAAAGCCATCTCTCTTCTCCTTTCGGTACTGCTTCAGACTCTGGAGTACTAGGCTCAGAAAGCCCTCTTCTCTCTCAGTGGCTCCCAGGTTCAGAACCCAGAGAAGGCAGGCCTCATAGGCCATCCATCACACAAAAGCTGCTGAGAGTAGACAAGACTCAGACGCAGCCCCAGAAATCTCAGAGTGTGCTGGGCTTTGTCTAAGCCCTTCTGGACTTTGGGCTTTGGTGGGGTGATGATCTCTCGAGGATCAGAGTCAGAAAATCTAGCTCCCAGAATATGGAAGCTGCCAGCTCAGGGGAGTCCTGAACTATTAATGAATCCAGCGAAATTCTCCCAGGTCTCCTAATGACAAGAGGTATAGGTGGATTTTGTGTGTCCTGAAGTGACGAGCACCAGCGTATTGCAGACAGCAGCACATGGGAAGAGATACCCTATAGAAGAGAGAGCCCTTCTCTGTGTAGCAGGGAATTGAGTCATGTCCAAGAGCCAAAGCCAGAGCTCTTTCCTTCCCATACCCATGTCCTCAAAGAGCAGTGGCCATCCACACTGGCTGTGTGTGTGTGTGGGGGGGGGGGGGTTATGTGTGTGAGTGAGTGTGTGTGTGTGTGTGTGTGTATGCATATGTACATGTGTGCCTGTGTACATAAGTGTGGTGGAAGAGTTTGTATAAACTGTAGGCACAGACTTTGAAGAACTGCAAGGCCTTCACTGCACAGGGTCTAGCACACACATCCTGGGGAAGCCATGTTGCTTTCCCAAAGCTTTGTCATGGCGGAAATGACGGGCCTTCGCATACTCTCATTCGCCTTTACTACTGAAACCATCTGGATCGCTGTCCATGAGGTGAGTAGGTTTTTCTTTGGTTCTATGGCTTTTCCTGCCGTTACAATTCTCTCTCTCTCTCTCTCTCTCTCTCTCTCTCTCTCTCTCTCTCTCTCTCTCTCTCTCTGGCATCGTTTGATTTCCTCTGAGACACCACAAGGCAGGCGAGCCTAAGCCTCCTCACGCCTCTTCCGTCCAATGCTGTGTGTCAGTAGCATGAGGGACCCAACAAGCAGGCCCTCCTTATGGTACCTGTCACAGCCTGTGATAGACAAGTAGGAGACTAGAGGCCTCACGCGCTGTCCAACTCAAGCCAAGAGAGTTCAAGCAGCAACAGTGTCAGAAATGAGTCAGCCATCTTACAAGTCACGGAAGGGGAGATGCTGTGCAGAACCCTCCATATTATCGAACCCCAGGGGCTAAGTTACTGTAGAGATCAGACTTCACAGATCTCATTGCTGCAACCAAACATGTGATAGTCAGCAGCTATGGAGAGGAAGGGCTCGATTTGACTCACAACTCAAGTAGGTGGAGGTCCTCACATGGGTAAAACATGACATCAGGAGTGAGAGGAGGCTGGTCACATCGCACTCAGGGTCCAGAATCAAGAAAAGGGACAGGAAGTGAGGCCAAACTAAGGCTCCACCTCCAGGTCTGCCTTTATGATCCACTTCCTCTAGACTCCACCTCCAGCCTTACTCCCAGCTGGGGACCAAGTGTGGAACACATGAGCTCTTGAGAGACATTTTGAATCCAGACCACTACAGATGGACTCCACCCAAATCCCTATCCTGCTACTCCCTAGGATGAGCATGCTTGGACAGGTTGCTTCAGCAATCTGGGGTCTCTAAAACAGTTCCAGACACACAGCGAACACTGAAAACCCAAGTACCCATTACAGCTATGAGAGTTGACATACAAAAATGGTGTCTCTCACTTTGAGCATCCCTTACTGTAGACATTCCCCACTATGAACACCACCCACCGTGGGCATTTCTTACTGTAGACATTCCCCACTATGGACACCACCCACCATGGGCATTCCTTACTGTAGATATTCCCCACTATGGACACCCCCCACCATGGGCATTCCTTACTGTAGACATTCCCCACTATGGACACCACCCACCGTGGGCATTCCTTACTGTAGACATTCCCCACTATGGACACCACCCACCGTGGGCATTCCTTACTGTAGACATTCCCCACTATGGACACCACCCACTGTGGGCATTCCTTACTGTAGACATTCCCCACTATGGACCCCCCCCCCACCATGGGCATTCCTTACTGTAGACATTCCCCACTATGAACACCACCCACTGTGGGCATCCCTTACTGTAGACATTCCCCACTATGGACACCCCCCCACTGTGGGCATTCCTTACTGTAGACATTCCTCACTGTGGGCATTGGGTGTCTCCCACTGTGAGCATCCTCAGGCCTGGCTCTTCCTGTTCTCTCTCCCTCTCAACCTCTTAGCAATTCTACAGGTTACCCTTGGAGAATGCCTTGACCAGGAGATGTTTCCTGTTCTGAGGAAGGATAAGGCCACTTGTAGTGACAGGAAAACCAAGAGAGACCATAGAAAGCTCTGTTCAGAATCATGCCTGGGCTGTCACTCTAGCAGTGAAGGCAATAAGTGATATTCACATGCATCTTCTAAAAGAGTTAAAGGTAGAGGAGTCCTGACCTCTTGTCCCCCACGGAAGGACACGCTGATGTATATATACTCCAGTCAGTACACTAGGGTGTACTGATGGTCCAGGTTTCTGGGAAATGTAAATGGCAAGCATTATTCTTAGCCTCAGTGCGATGGGTAGAAGTACGTGGAGGGACATGTATGTTCACATAAGTACAGCTCTACATAAACACACACACGTGACTGACTGTTCACATGAACCTCTACGGTGAACACACATGCATGCCATGTGCCCTGCCAAGCCACTCCTTTCCCAGTCTACCAGACACAATAAGGAAAACACATCAGTGTGATGGCATTACCTAGGATGAGCTATCTGGATGTGGAGGGTAGCATGGCTCTACTGGCTGGGCAACCCCCCTACATCACACACATGAATGTTCTAGTCGGCACTGCTCCACTGAAAAAGCCCCTGTCTATTTCACAGGGAACTCCTAGTTGGAAGTCCTGGCTTCAGCTAGCTGGCAACCAAGGCCACTGAGGTAGGGACACCATCCATCCTGACCAGACTGTAGCTTGCTGTGCCTCTCTCCCACCCCATCCCATCCCGCCCCTGTGACATGCAAAAGTCACAGCTCTTGCCTTCTGCCCTAGGAGTGGAATCATTTAAGATTCCCCTTTTGTCCTAGAGCCTGAGAGAAGTCCAAAGCCGTGGGCATGTCTCCCTAGGTACAATTTAAGGCGGCTGCAAAATGCCTTGATATTTTCAGAGGCCTTATTGTGCTTAAACTCGTTAGAGAGGCCACGGAGTTAATTAGTATATGGATTTTCCCATAGAAAGCTAATTTTCAGAATGATTTGCAGTCACTGGGTCTGTAACAGACTGCAATCTATTTTCTTCTCACCCGCTCCCCCCATCCCAAAAGTACAAATTGCAATGACCAGATGAATTCCATACATGGGTCTCAGTCCACCCAAGTCTCCAAGTAATACAGCTGCTTCCCCACAATCCTATCCAATTCTATGGCCCCTCCCCATTTCCATAGACACTAGGACAAGCTGGCTTAAGCAGGTTTTAAGCAAAGAGCAGACAATGCAAGAACTGAGGGGGCTGCTCCCCACCATACAGTGCAGAACCTGGCTACAGACAGGCCTGTGAAGCAGCCCACCCTCTGACCTCCTGGAAGAGTGTTGACTCTCTGTAGTTCTTGTCCCTCATCAGGATGGTCCTTATTGCCTTCAAAGGAATGCTAAAAAGACTCGTGTGTGTGTGTGTGTGTGTGTGTGTGTGTGTGTGTGTACATGCACGGGTCACAGAACCACCTCAGGCATCAGCCCTTGCCTTCCACCTTGCTTGAGTCAGGGTCTCCTTGTCTCCTTGCTCAGGTTAGCTGGCTCACAAGTTTCTAGACAGTCCCCTGCCTCCACTGTTCATTTTCTCACAGTGGTGCTGGGGTTTGACAAGTATGCTACCGTGTCTGCATTTTCTTTTAAAGATGGCTTCTAGGCATTGGAACTATCTCTCCACGTTTGAATTGTGATGCTCCTGCCTCTAATTCTCTGGGATGGTAGGCATGCACCACCTCAGCCAGTTAATGCCACACCGGGGATGGAATCCAGAGCCTCATGCAGGCTGTTCAAGTGCTCTAGCCACTGAACTACTCCCTCAGCTTAGAAGGATCATTCACACCAAGTCCTAAAAAGGCAAGGCTTGGTGGCACGTTACGGGCTCTGAATCCTGCACTGGAAGGATTTTGCATAGTTTTATTCAATCCTTGTCACCTGTCTGTTTCATGGAAAGAGACTGAAACCCAAGGAGATAAAATAACTTGTCAGTAATGAGTGAGACAACAGGATTTTTAACTCAGCTCTGCCTGATTCCAGAGCCACACAAAAGCCGTTCATGGCAAGAAGTGCACACTGTGGCCGTCATGCCTATGAGCACAGCCCCTGTTGTGTTTCTCCTAGAGGGCTGTGGCTGCAGCTTGGTTGGTAAAGGGCTTGCCTAGCGCACACAAGGCCCTGAGTTTGATAACTAGCACCCCATAAACCATAAGGCATGGTGGGATATGCTTATCCCAACACTTGGGAGGTACAAGCATGAGGATCAGAAGTCCAAGGTCATTCTCAGCTACATAGCAAGTCTGAGGCCAGCCTGGGTTATATGAGACTCTGTCTTAAAGAAAAAAAATTCCCTAGAATCTGAGACGCCCCCATTCACATACTGTGCATAGCCATAGAATTCTACCCTCCTGTGTGCCCAGTAGCGGAAAAATAAGAGAATAAGTCTCAAATCCAAAATGTTTCTTACACGCGATGCAACCCCATGCCACACACACACACACACACAGGATAAGTGTGGAAATAATTGAAGCCCACAGAGGTATAAAGACCTGCCCCAAGCACCCAGAGAGCAGTGGGAATCCCAACTCTGCATGGTCTCAGTACTCTGAGTTTCTCCAAAGGCCTTTTCAACAAGAGGCTAGCAGAAAGCAGATACCCATAGCCTGGCAATGCTATGGCTGGTTCCCAAAGCTGTCTGTAAGGACAGGCACTCTAGGAGGTCTACCTGCACCTGAGAAGCCTTGTCAGAAAATGTGACGAGCAGACTGGGGATAAGGTAGACTAAGGTGTTCCACCTTATCCCACATGCGGTGGCTCCAGCATCGCTGGCCTGGGGAATTTGCATAGATAACTGTTTATCAGAAAAAGTCCAAATGAGGCTGATCCAGGAGGGTGACAGCTAAAAACTTAAGGACACTCGCTGCTGATAAGAAAGGGTACCCAGCTCTCAATCTAGAGGCCTCCGCTGGTGTCCACACCCTACTTCTGCTAAGAGAGGCTATGTTTCTCTTTCCACTGATGGGGAGTTGAGGAGTATGCCTGTCACTGTGATGGAGGAGAAGCCAGCTGCTTTCCCAGACAGGCCTTTTATTCCACTGGAATCCCTTTCTCCAAGAGCTGGGTCTTTGCTGGGTCAGGCCCACTGTGTGCCAAGTACCACATGAAAGTTGTCTGTGCCAAGCCTTAGGTTGATGATTCCCCAAATAGCCAAGGGCCTACCTGCACCTTAATGCATGATAGGCAGAAGACACCTGTGCTATGCCAGACCCCAGAAGGGCTGGAATCCATGCTATATGGTCCTCTAGGGAGAGATGCCTCTCAGCTTGTCCTCTCCATGCCCAGTGCTCAACAGGAAGCTCAACCCTTTTCCTATAGGATGTTACAGTATGGTCAGGAAGGAAGACATGGCCCTGTTAGCTTAAATACCCTGGGAGCCACTTGTGACCAGCTGGTTTATAAAGATTCATAGAGCCTGATTTGGTGGTATACACCTGTAATCCAAGCACTTGGGAGACAGAGGCAGAAGGATCACAAGTTCAAGACTAGCCTGGCTACTCAATGAGTTTTTGGTCAGGATTATATTTCAATCACAAATAAGCAGATAAAGACCTATAGGAGCTAAGATACGCGACTCTTGTCCAAGCTTTCTACGGAGGAATCCACCCTGAAGAATGAGCTGGTTTCTCATAGGGAGATAGCAAGGCCAAGGTAGCCCAGGAAGCTGGCCCTAGTTCAAAGGGGACTTGGCACACTTGGGAAGTGGTCAAGTGAGTGGTGAGAGAAGGGAGGGGTAGGAGAGTGGGGGGCACAGGAGGAGGTAAAACTTCAAGAGAAGGTCAAGAAGGAGTCCATCAGTGCACAAGAGTGGCCGGCAGGGAGAGAACACACCCCACCTTAACCAAACAAGCTCCATCTTTATTTTATATTGTAGGCATCTGTGGAAGATTGAAAAAAACCAGATTTTTCAAGACAGAAGGAAAGAGAAGAGACAGTGGAGGGAGGAGAGGGGAGTGGAGGGGGGAAGAAATGGAAGTTAAGGAGAGCAGAGGAAAAGATGGGAGAGGTTGGAGAGGGAAAGAAGGGAGGGAGGGACAGAAGAACAAAGGGATGGAGGGAGGGAAGGAGGGAGAAAGGAGCAGAGGAAGGAAGAGAAGGGAAGGGAAGGAAGGAAGGAAGGAAGGAAAGAAGGAAGGAAGGAAGGAAGGAAACAGAAGGAAGAAGGGGGGAAATTAAAGAAAAAACCTAGGCTGAATTTGAAAGGCTGAACTAGAGCCAAAAGACGGAGCCTGCAGACCTTCGAGCATCCAGGTTCTGCTTCAGTGCCTGCCTTGAGCCTGTCCGTGAGTGACCATGAGTGTCCATGTAGGTGCCCCACAGCTTATTAAAATGCAGCAATGGCCACCTCTCCAAATCCCAGAAAATGCTAAGCTGAGGGACAGAACAATTTCCCAGTCACAGCCTTGCACTTTCCTGCCTTCACTGGGCTTCTGTCTGCTCTTCGGCAAGCCTGGTTGAGCCACATGCTGGTGGCTGAAGTTTTCCTGGTCTATGAAGGGATCCATGCAGCTGCCTCACCCTTGTCTTGTGCAACATCTTCTGCAATAGGAGGAGGCTCACACAGTGTCCATGCTCAGTCTTTGGGCAGTGGCAGAGCCAAGGCTAGATGCCAAGTCGTCTGGCCTGACCCCAGGTTATTCTTCTGTGTCTGCCATTGCATGTCAGTATAAGAGACATAGCTGAGAGACTTTAGTTATGCTATGAATATGCCTTGATCTTGTTTCTCAACACACCCTGATGTACGTATGTTCTCTGTACATGCCCGGACCACACACATGAGCACTCCAGGCAGGCTGTGTTTGAATATGCCTTGAATTTGGTGAGCCAGGGAGTTTGATTTTCATTTATTTGGGGGGCAAAGCTGAGCCCAGCCTGACGAAGAATGGAGAAGGCAAGTACCCATTGTCCTCTCCTGTGTGTCTTCTTCACAGTCTGACACTGCCCCAAACTTGGGTACCTCAACTCAGCAAAGAGAAAGCCTATCATCCCACTGAATTGTTCTTCTTGGATGAGGTCACCTGGTCTCTCCTTTGGTCTCAGGAGGTTGGTCCAAGGAGACAGCCATTTCTCCCCACCCTCAAAGAAGCTTCCCCTCTGCAATATCTAGTGTCCTCCCTTGACAAGTTCCAGCAAACAAAGATGTCTCCATGTCACTACATCTACAGGATATTCGGCGACCTAGTCTGAGCCAGCAGTGCTACCACAGAGAGATGATTCAAATCCAAACCTCGGGAGTAAACATACCTCAAAGCACCAACTGCATACCAGGCACCTCACTTTCCTGCTGGGAATTGAACTCAGGACCTCTGGAAGAACAAGCAGTGCTCTTAGCCGCTGAGCCATCTCTCCAGACCCCCAGTTTTATTATCAAACCTTCTCAATGGCCCCAAGATCTGGGGATGACTCACCCTCAGTTTAAGCTACAGAAGGTGATGCTGAGCCTACAGTCACTTCCTGAGGCTTCACAGCTCAAGGCCTGGGCTTAGCCTCAGTTCTATACTTTCTTAGCCCATTCTGCCTCCGCTTCTCTGCCCCTCCCCTTCAGAACCCACTCCCTGGGAGGTGCAACAAGATAGCAAAGTAGAGTAAACCTGGCGACCCAGAAAGCCTATGTCTTTCCCCAGGCCTCCCTCAGAAAGTCTGTTAGGACATAGCTCTCACACCTGCTGTCTACATGGGCTTTCTGTGGTTCCCTGTCCTGCAAGTCCTAACTCCACCCTTGCATCTCTCAGAGACTGGCCCCCCCATCCTCTCTTAGTACTCTTCCGCACCAACTACCCCAAAGGGTTAAAAATGGGAACCAAATAATTTATTTCGAGATCTTCAAAAAAACAAATTCAAATTTTTTTTAATTATGTCAAATTAAGGCCATTAAAAGTTAAGCTGTGTACCAAGAGCATTTCCCGAGAAAGGTGCCGGAACGTCATTATTTCTCCCCAAAACGCACTTACTGTACATTTCTCAAAGCCATCAGCCTTGATTGAAGGCTAATGAAAAAGCTGTCCTACGTCGGTTTATTCCTTGTATCCATTAAGAATAATTACGGCTGAACAATTTTTGATGCCTGTAACCTTCGAAAGCGTTGCTAATGGCATTATAAATTGCTTCTTGTCCAATGACTACCGCAGGATGCTTAATTCAAAGGCGCTCTGTCAACAGGACTGATTTGTGTGGCTAATGAGCACATTTAAAACAACAGCCTCGGCTCATGCATCCGAATGTCAATAGGAGGACGGGGTTCAATAAGGAGGCTTGTCTGTAATAATTAGTAGGGACAAGCACTCTGGATCAGGCCCACTGTGGCTTTCACAGCCCTGCTGGAGACATTACCAGTGTCCCCGGGGCCCATGCGGGTACCAGTCGTTATTGCTGGGCTAGGGTTAGAACCCAGACAGACAACCAGGGCAAGATGCAGAGGAGAAGGTGTTGACCAGACTGTACAATGCAATGACAAGACTAGCTACTATTTATCAAACACTTAGTCATTCATTCCATGGACAATTATGTGGCACCTGTTGTTTGCACGGGGTGCAATGGTAAGCAGGACAAATATGGAGTCTGGCCTATGGGGCCAGCAGACAGTACACTAAGCCATAGCCAGAGAGGCTGGCAAATCGCATTGGGGAAAGAAGGCCCTGGGAACAGCAAACAGAGAGGCCCAGAGCTAGCCTGGGGCAATAAAAGTGAGGTTTAAGGTGAGTGTGGAGGGTCTGCGGTATCTAGTCAGTCCTTGACAGTAAAAGGGAGTTAGTTCTACCTGCCTGGTTACAGGAGTTGGCAGAGACCCAGAGTAGGCATGGAGGGGGCCTGTCAGGGAGGGCTGTTTGGAAGGCATCAACGTACTTTCAAGTCTTACTCTCTCCCCAGTCCTACAATGTCTTCTCTTGGCCCAGTCCTTAAAGACTTGGTACATATGAAATCTCCCTCAGGGTGCCAACCTTGATTCCTTCCTGCTTTCTTGGTTAGGCCACAAATCTTGGTTAGGCTAGTGTCAAGGCAAAAGAGGTCACTATCTGCCATCTTCTCAAGTACAGGAACTCAGTACCCAAAGAGCCAATTACGAAGCTGTTGAGGCCCACACTCTGCCTCAACACTTTTCCTCAACACTTTTGGGGCTAAGTGCTCTGGTCAAGAGAGTGTGGCTCTTGGGGCAAGAGATGTGAAGAATGGAGACAAGACAGGGTGTGATTCAGTCTCTCTTCTATTTTCTCATGTCTCCCTTATTAAAGGGAATTCTGAGGTATTTATATACACAAGCAGGAGAACACAGGTGAAAACATTTTACCACGTGCACCATACAGCTGATGTCACTAAACAGCAAAACAAGCTATGTGGGATAAACAATATATTTATCAGAGTGTGCTTCAGCTGTTATAGGCTTTTGACAACCAAGTCTTTCATCAGGGTATATGGTTCCAGATGGCTGCAAAGTTGATCTAGCCCCTTTCTACTAAAGTCGGCTCCCAACACGAAGCCAGCACAAGGGTGGCCCTTTTTCAGGACTGGATACCTGCCCCATTTAACTTTTCCTGCCACTTCCACAATGCGCAGTCTCTGATGGCATAAGCATTCCCTGGATATTCGGATGGGAGAGGCATGAGATGTGGGAGGGAAGATGGAGTTGGAGGAAGTGCTCAGATAGAAATCCATGTGGCACCTGAGAACCCCTACCTTTGTCCTAGACACAGACACGCACAGCACAGTGGCTCAACAGCTCCCTTACCAGTCACCAGGCCTGAGAGAGAGAGAGAGAGAGAAAGAGAGAGAGAGAGAGAGAGAGAGAGAGAGAGAGACAGAGACAGACAGAGAGACAAAGACAGAGAGACAGAGAGAGACAGAGAGAGACAGAGACAGAGAGACAGAGAGAGACAGAGAGACAGAGAGAAAGACAGAGAGAGACAGAGACAGAGAGACAGAGAGAAAGACAGAGAGAGACAGAGACAGAGAGACAGAGAGAGAGACAGAGAGAGACAAAGAGAGAGAGACAAAGAGAGAGAGAGACAGAGAGACAGAGACAGAGAGACAGAAAGAGAGACAAAGAGAGAGAGACAGAGAGAGACAGAGACAGAGAGACAGAGAGACAGAGAGAGACAGAGAGAGAAAGAGAGAGAGAGAGAGAGAGAGAGCAAGAAGTGAGGGCTTGTGTATTTCCTTCCACACAGCAAATGGAAAACCAGTCACTGCTTGAAGCTGAGCATTGGCGGATATGTGACTGAAGAAGCCGGCTGGTTAAGACTGGGCTGGAAAAGAAAGTCAGGAGAAGAAAGTGGTTGAGAGCTCAGGCTCCGGCTGCCAGGGTTCAAATCCCAGCTCTTCCAGATAGAAGCCATGAGACTCTGAGCAATGGACACTTACCCTAGACACTGCGGCTCCCCTCAGGGTGAGATAGGAGTAAGGGCAGAGCCTGCTTGGATTGCCATGGTGGGGGCTGAATGAGCACCTGCCTGTAGAAGGCCATGCATGCTTCCCAGAACTCTGTAACTGATATAACTACGTTGTCCAATGCAGGAAGCAAATGAGTCCTCATTGGATCCAAAAGAAAGCAAAGATGCCAACAGAAGCTGACTGGATCCCTTGGCTAGAGAGCATAAATTAGTCCAAACCAGGAGACTTTTCCCTGCCCCTGCAGTCACCCCAGGTGCAGCAGCCCAGGGTGCACATGTGTGTGAACATCTGTGTCAGCAGAAGGTGGGATGCATGGCACAAGGATGGATGGATGAAGCCACACAGCCCTGTGTCAGACTGGGGGGCGGAGCTGTCCCAGGACAGCCCTGGGCCTGCTAGGAGGGCTCCAGGTGTTTGCCCTCAGGAGCCGAGGGGTAGCAGACATAGTGGGGGGCCACTCCCTCAACTGCCTTCCCACCAGCACCCTGCCACCTCCAGGGCTCTCCAGGTGCAGGCTGACAGGATCTGTCTCCTCGCTTCTGGTGACAAGGCTCAGATTTCTATCTCAGGGAGAGGTGCTCGGGAAATCCCAGGACGAAATGATAAACAGAGAATTTGCCCCACTGGTCTCCAAACAGCGTGTTTCGAAAGTCCTCCAGTACATTTTTAGAAGAACATTTACAATAGCATTTTTCTAGTGATTAGTGCATATCAATTATACATATCAATGAGCTTCATGGCGACATCTACAGACATGCGATCTATCATGCCATGACTGTACACTCCTAAGTACCCTAGCTCACCCTTCCCCTCAGCCTCTTCCCCTATCCGTCCCTAGTACTATCTCTACTGGTTTCAGGTCATCAATAATTGTCATTACCATTAATTTCACACAAGAAAATACTCTTTTACTGAACATAATGTCCTCCAGTTCCATCAACTCCTGCAAATGACACTATTTCATTCTTCTTTATGACTGAAGAGTACTCTGTTGTGTGTGTGATGTGTACATGTGTGTGCCTGTCTGTGTGTGTGTGTGGTGTGTACATGTGTGTGCCTGTCTGTGTGTGTGTGTGGTGTGTACATGTGTGTGCCTGTCTGTGTGTGTGTGGTGTGTACATGTGTGTGCCTGTCTGTGTGTGTGATGTGTACATGTGTGTGCCTGTCTGTGTGTGTGTGGTGTGTACATGTGTGTGCCTGTCTGTGTGTGTGTGGTGTGTACATGTGTGTGTGCCTATGTGTATGTGCATGTATGTGAATGTGCGTGTACATGTGTGCGTGTGTGTGCCTTTGTGCATGTGTGTGTGTGTGTGCTATGCATGTGCGTGTGACACTTTCTCTTTGTCCATTCATCTACTGATGGACTCTTAAGCTGATTCTGTGGCTTGGCTATAGTGACCGATGCCGCAATAAATGTGTGAGTAGGCGTCTCTACTGCACTGTCTGCTTTGTAGGCTATACTCCAGAGTGGTGCACCACCGGGATCATATGTCCATGCTCTTTCTCCTTTCTTGAGGAGCCGGCATAGTACATCTCACAGTGGCTGGATCAACTTTACATCCCCAGCAGCAGTGTCCAGTCCCCACCCCGACACCCATAGGGTCTCCAGCATAGGCTGTCTTCTTGGTTTGAGTTTTGATCATTTTGACCTGTGGCCCAATGATTAAAGCCCTCGTTTCCCTTTCTGCTAGGAGATGGTGAAGGAGCCAGTGTTTGATCTGAGCTTCTGGCCTCCATTTTCTTCAGGGCAATGGGTTTAGGGAATGATCAGTGTCTTCAGTTAGAACCTGATTTGCCGTGGCAGAAGCCCTCTGCAGCACGTGGCATGCCCAGCCTGTTACCATACAACTGACAATGCTTCTAGTTCCCTCTAGGACTGAGAGTCTTTTCTTCATTTGCCTTTAGCTCAACTGAGCACTTTCCCCTTGCTGCCCTGCTGAATGAGCCTCTCCCCACCAGCTCCCTGCTGAGTGAGCCTACTTTGTCTGTCACCTGCAGGGTACCAGCCCCTGCTATCTCTCAGCCAGTGCTTCACTCAGCCTGATCTAAATAGCCCACCACCTTTTGACTATGTCTTTTCCAACAGTCCACAGGGGTCAAGGGTCAGCATAGCTAAAGCAAATGCACCAAACACTACCATCATCGGTCTATCCACTGACCACGCCAGAATTTTTTTTTAAGATTTATTTATTTATTTATTTAATGTATATAAGTACAATTATAGCTAACTTCAGACACACCAGAAGAGGGCATCCGATCCCACTGCAGATAGTTGTGAGCCACCACGTGGTTACTGGGAATTGAACTCAGGACCTCTGGAAGAGCAGTCTTAACCACTGAGCCATCTCTTAACCACTGTCTTAACCACTGAGCCATCTCTCCAGCCCCCAAGCCAGAAATTTAAAAACTAAACTAAATTAAACTAAACTCAGTTTAAATCCAGGATCTGTCAATACCACCTGTGTGACCACAGCAAATTATTTAATCTCTGCAACCCTCAGTTTCCCCATCTGCAAAATGGAGATAATAATTGCGATCACTTTAAGGGTTGCTAGGAACCATGAGGAGGCTAATATATAAAAAGTCAGAAGAATTAATTTCACCTGAAGTTCCCGTGTTTTGAATCCTTTCGACCCTCAACATGTTTCCAGACCCTTCTGTCTTGCTGCCACCGTACTGCCAGTGCCTAAAATAAGTACAGGATTTACTGAGACATCTCTTGCCCTCACTTCCCCTGGCCTTGTCACCATCACAGAGCAACTAGAGTGAGTGCCCACAGGGTGATTGGGATGGTAGCCTCTCCTGACAATGAGGTGTCTGGAACTGGTTTCATCTGTGAGCCTCTCAAAGCTTTGGGCCTTCAGTGAGGCTGGCAGACAACACTCCCTTGTTAGGAGATGGCTTTAATGCACTGTGTATTCAGATGCTGGTTGCAGTCCGGACACATGTTAGCATTGTCATGATATATGGAGCATCTCCTGTCTCAGTGATGTGTAAAAATTCTTTTCCATCACCTCTGATTGGTTAATAAAGAGATGATTCAACTTGTGACTGGGCAGAAGAGAATAGGGTGGGATTTCCAATCCCAGTCAGGGGTCTCAAGCAAAAAGAAAAGATGAGGAGAAGACCAGGAGAAGGACCAGGAGGATTCACCATGAGCAGATTGTCAGGGGAGTCACCATTAGGAGACACATGGAGCAGAGTCAGATGTCAGGTAAAGGTGAGAATCAGCCGGCAGGCAGAGTGCCTGCAGCTTGTTAATAAGTTTATTAAGTCTCCGTGTTATTTATTCAGGAGGTAAAATAGGATAGAACAAGCATACAAATGTCTTGTCATTACTTGGGAGTAAAGGGGTGAAGAAAAGCCCCCAGAATTCCATTTACATTCCCTGGAACTGTATGGGGGAGAGACTCACTCATCCCGAAGCCTGGGAGAGAGAGAAAAAGGAAGAGAAAGGTACCTGGTGTCCCTTCGTATGTAACGACCTAAAAAACTCTCTAGGCTACATCTTTGAAAGGGTCTACCACCCCCCAATAGCATCAATGGGCACAAAATCGTCAACACATGGGACTTTAGGAGATACTCATGATCTAACTACAGCAGTACTCACCCCCCAGCTTCTAGGACCAGGCCCCTGACTCAACCCAAGCAACCTTGTCCAAGAACTATGTAGTGTGAGGTCTAAAAGTCTGGCTCTCTCTCCTCACTTACATGCCACTCCAGCCTTCCCCAGTAGAATCTGCTGAGGCTCTGGGGTAGGTGCACAGTAGCCAAGCCTCTCCCTCCAGCCTTCTTCCCTGGACTCCCACAGGTGGACTTCCCAGATGACTCATGGAAATGCCCCCCTACCCTCTACCCCCACCTCCATCTCCCACTTCCACCCCTCAACCCCAACCCCTGCAGGTCCCCATGTCAAAGTTTAATTCTAGGAAGTCTAACCTAAGATGGCTGTCCTTCCTGTGCTGGGTTAGATGTTCACTCTTGGTACCCTCACCTCTTGCCTACTCCTACAGGACAGAGCAAGATTCCCAGGTTCCTTGTCCATCCCTGTCATGGAATAGAAGCGATCCAAGATGGACCACCCTGACTCATCTCAGCCTGTACCTGTTTGGTACTGCAGTTGCTCCTGAGAAGGCTAGATTGATTCCATGACAGACTTCTAATGGACAGTTAAGAAGACTAGGCCTAAGAACTGGGCAAGTCCAGGCAAGTCAATTACTAATAGAAAAAACCCCAGGCTCCAGCCTTAATGCCCGAAAATGGTTCTGGAATGCCTAGAGACAGAGTAAGATAGAGTTCCTCTACCCCTGAATTCCAATGTGCTTTAAAACGAGCCTGTGAGCTCACTTGTCTCTCTGTCATGGGGGACGCTAGCATGCTGGACTTCTGCAGAATAAAACACTCTTTGTGTTTACATACTATTTGAGTACGGGGTATCATTCTTCGGCAAATCATGGACTGTTATGCCCCAAGATACTTATGCTCAGAGGTGTTTGTTTGTTTGTTTGTTTGAGCTATTCCAGGATGGGCTCTTGCTGTGGCTTACAAAACAAGTGAGTGCCCACTGCTAGATTTATGGTTACAAGTGATGGGAATGGTGGACAGCCCAGGGCTTCATTCCCTGAGCCGGGAGGCTCGGGGAGGCTTGAAGACTAGGCCTGGGAGTTGGAGAGGAGTTTCAGTGGGGTGTGTTTAGAAGTCACCCAGTGTAGCAATACCAACTGTCAACTGTCACATGAGTACCACTTAAGCAACAAAACAGCCATGCCAAATATACCAAACATGTGCTTTAGCTTGGCATGCTCTGGAGCCCCCTGAATGTTCATTCAGGGGTGCATCAGGACAAAGCCCTGGCTGTTCAGCCAGACTTGACCTTGACAACCTACTCTTCCAAGCCTTCCCTTGAGCACACTCGGTTCACTCTCATCCTCTTGCCCTGTGAGGCAGCAGGCCAGATACACCCTTGTCCCGCTTTGCAGCCCAGGGAACTGCCACCAACGGAAGCCTTCCTGGCGTTTGGTTTCTATAGCAGGTCCCCTCCTAGCCTCCTTTCTTATTTCATTTCATTTTATTTTATTTTTGTTTGTTGTTGAGATAGGGCATCACTATGTAGCTCTGGATGGTCTAGAACTCATAGTGATTCTCCTGCCTCTGCCTCCCAAGTGCTGGGTCTTTATTATTATTTTTTTTTAATTATTTCAATGGCTTTAAATTTTTTTTGACAAGTTCGTGCATTTGTATAATACATTCTGATACTATCATCCACAATATTCTTTAATCTCCATGAACCCCACGTTCATGTCTTTCATTTTATTTTATGATCCAGAATGGAGCTAGGGCCATCTTTCAGCTACCTCAGTCCTTGTACCACCTCTGCTGTAGTGTTCCCTCAACCTCAGAGGGGTGACATAGATTTCCATTTGGGGTTGATCGGTGTGTGTGTGTGTTCAGAAAGGTTTGCCTATGTGTGATCATGTATGTGAAGACCAGAAGACAACCTTAGGTGTGTCATTTTTAGGGACACCATCCATTTGCTTTGAATCTCTCTCTCTCTCTCTCTCTCTCTCTCTCTCTCTCTCTCTCTCTCTCTCTCTCTCTCTCTGACCTGGAGCTCACCAATTAGACTGTATCAGCTAGCCAGTGAACCCCAGGGATCCTCCTTTTTCCATCTCTCCAACCTAGAATTATTAGTGAACACCACCATACCTGGCATTTTTATGAGTTCTGGGACCAAACACAGGTCTTCACACTTCCAAAGCAAGCCCTTTACCTGGTGACCCTGTCCCCAGTCCCTCCGTTCATCCTCTCACATCCTTTGCATCAGAGGCATCTGTGGCAGTGTCTGTCTCCCCAAGCAAACTGAGCTCTATGCAGCTGAGAATGTGTGCATTTCATCTCTGTCCTCAGCACAGCCTGTACCTAACTCACAGCAGAGCTGTACCTTGAAGGAACGATATAGTCTCAGCATCCGAGCCAACCCAGGGCATGCCTGCAGCTATGATCTTCAGCTTCTAAGTACATGGCTGGAGAAGTGGAGTCTCCTGGCTTCTCTGGAAAACGTGATGTAGGAAGCCTGGTTCTCAGCTTGGGTCTGCCGGCAAGCTCCAGGGACCTACCTGTCCCCACCTCCCGAGCACTGGGATCACAGACGTGTGCCATCCTGCTCAGCCTTTTTGTGGGTATTGGAAATCCAAACTCGGGTCCTCATGCTTGCATGTCAAATATTCTATAAGCCCATTTCCTCAGCCTGCAATTACTTTTAATTTTTTTTATTCTAAAAAAAAAAACAAAACTCAGACTTTTGAGAATTTGAGGCAAAAAGATTAAATAATCAAGACAATTTCAAAGTTCGTGAGATTTTTTTTTTAGCCAGAAAGTATATTAATATAATTTCATTCACAAAAAAAAAAATCTGTGGGTGCTGGGGTTGGGGTGTGTATGCGTCCCGTAGCTGTCATGTCTAAATTTTAAGTTCCCCAAGGACAGAAACAGTGTCTTCCGGCTTGTCCCTCACACGGAGCCTGGCGCATGACTGATGTTCAATAATTACTTGTTGAGTGAAAGAAAGTGAAGACAGTCCAGTCAATAAGAAAGAGCTGATGTGGCAGCCTTCCCTTGGGCAGCGTTGTGACTGGCCGTGACCTTCTGTCAGCTACCAGCAGGGAGGACAGGGCACCAAGAAGAAGGGACTGAATGGATAATGCAGAAATCTGCAAAGCACTAGGAATTCTTTCCCAGGGTTGTCAGGGCCTCCCCACTCCATGGAGGTTGATTTCCTTCTCTAATTCCACACCCAGAACACACACACATGCACACACACACACCCATGCATAAACACACACACCCCTCCGAGGGCTTCAGCTACCAATATGATCATCTTTATTAGAAAACTATCTGTTGTGTGCTCATACGTGATTGGGTCTGTATACACGTATGTATGTGCATGTGGAGGCTCGATATTGACAGAGGTGTCTTCCTCAGTCATTTCTCCACCTTGTTATTTGGGACAGGGTCTCTCACTGGGGAATCGAATCTGGAGCTCACCATCTCAACCTGACTGGCTAGCCAGAGAGTCCTACAGTCTCTTGTCTCCACAGCTCTGGGATTATAGGGACACACTTCTGGGTCCAGGTTTTTATGTGGGTGCTGAGGATTTGAACTTAGGTCCTCATGCTTTCACAGCAAGCACCTTACTCTTTGAGCCCTCTCCTCGGCCCCGGAGAAGGTTGTCTTTAGTCTTCTCCCTCTTTAAAGACCTTCGCACCTAAATCTCTGTCTATGTCCTCTCAGACTCGGTGCTGAGAATGAGGGTCTATCTGACCCCCAGGGCCTCAGTACTACACTGGAACATGGATACCTGATGCTCTGCTTCCCAGGACAGAGCCCATTTCTCTCCTGTTTGGCTTTCAGACTCTGTGGCTGAGGGGATCAGCAGAAGTGATATTGCATACATTCCCGATTGAGCTGACCTGGTTAGAGGCGCATTATCTGGTCACCCCCCAGCCCCATCAGTGGCCAGTCCACCCCTAGAAGGATGAGTGATACTGAGACCAACCAACACCAAGCAACTTACCAGCACACCTCAGATGCAGACATGAGCCCAGCCAAGGTCAGTTACACCTAGAACCGCCCCCACTGGTGCTAGGACTAGAACAGAGATGACTGCTGGTTGTTTCAAGCCTCTGGGTCTTTGGATACATTGGGGAACAATCCCGATCTCCCTGCTCTGCTCCTCAGCCTTTGTTCTGTGCAGCAACACCCATAAAACAGGAAGTTTCTCCAGCCACTCTCTCACCTAAGCCCCAGAGCTCTGTGGCTCCCTCAATGTCTCCCTGACGGTTTTGAGACACAGTCTCGCTATGCATTATGTAGATCAGGTTGTCCTTGAACTCATATAGATAAGGCTGCTTCTGCCTCCCCAGGGCTGGAGTTGCACAAGTGTACCACCACATCTGTCTTCCTGTCTTATCCACAGCACTGGCTGTTGGCTTACACATAGCTGGCTATTTCTTCCTTGCCTCTTCTTGCTCTCCCCTTCCTGCCTTTTTTTCTCCCCCAATCCCACCTAGAACCACCATTTGTCACACTGTCCTCGCCTTGGTACCTTTGACCCCCATCCTTCCATCACATCCTTGAAAGAAACCCGCTTCTGGTGACTCATTGTCCTTCTCCTTAGCTGCTATGCTTTGGGAAGTTGTCTAATCTCATTAGGTGGCCCTCACAAGTCCATAGCCATCAGAGGAGGTCCCACTGCTCCCTGCCTAGATGGCCCTCTGAGACCTGTCCAGATCTTCATCCCTCCTCTCTTATCTTAATGGCCACCACATCCAACAAGCCAGCAACCTGACTTCCTATTTCATTAAGAAACAGCACCATCAATACCGTGTGACTACCTCTCAACCAGCCCTCCTCTCTGATTCCTTCTCCCACTTCTCAGAGTAAGAGAGCCCTTCTTCTTCCAACCTACACCTTCCTTCTCACCTGGATTCTCACCCCAGGATGACCAGGACCAAGAATCTAATCTTCTAAGTGCCAGCCTCAGATACCCTGGATAGACAGAGCATCCCTGCACATGTGATCTGGCCCTAAATAGAAACATGGCTGGCAGAGCAACGGTATGAAGGGTCATTGCTCTTCCTCAGTGGAATACTCTTCTATCTTTAATTTGTACTTATTATTATTGTCTGTATATGATGTGTGTGGCACATATGCCTCAGAGCATTTGTGGAGGCCAGAGGACAACTTTGTGGAGTGAGCCCTCTCTCTTCCACCTTTACATGGGTTTCAGGGATTGAATTCAGATCACCAGGCTTGTGCAGCAAGCACCTGCACTCACTGAACCACCTCACCAGCCCCCAGATACCCCGTGTGTATGTAAAGAGAAAGACACACACACACACACACACACACTAAATAAAATGCAATCAAAATATTTCTAAAGAGAGAGAGAGAGAAAGTAAGCTGGCATAGATTGCACATCTGTAAACACTCAAGAGGCAGAAGGATCATGAGTTCAAAGCTGGCTTATACCACACAGTGGAACAATGTATTAATGACTTAATTGATAAGAGACCGAAAGGAAAGAGACAATAGTGCAAAAAGAAGAGAGCATCCAAGCTGAAAAGATGTTCCAATGGCTAAAAGCAAAGGGTACTCAAGTTTAAATCCCCAGTACCCAAGTTAAAGTTGGATGTGACCCTGGCTACCCATCCCTCCAGCAACCGAGCAGAGAGATGGGATCCCTGGGGCTGCCCCTCCAGCCAAAACCCAGGGAGCTTCAGACTCAGTGACAGAACATGTTTCAAAAAGATTAAGTGGAACATGATAGAGCAGATACCCAATGACTTTCTCTGGCTGATGCATGCTCAAACACTGATGTGCACACACACACATGCAAATGCATACACGTGCACGCATGCACACATACACACACACACACACACATGAGCATTCCAAAAGACAGTTCAAAGACAATAGAAAACAAAAGTCAAAGAGAGGAAGCGAAAGACAGAAAATGCCAGAGAGAAAGCAAACAGAAAATGTAGGACAAAGACCATGGCTTAACTGTCCTCCTCAGACACTGGCTTTCTCACACACCTGGAGGTGCCGAGCATGGAGTTACTCAGAAGGGAAGGGACAAGGACAGAAGGAGTATATGGTTTGGGAGAAAGAGCAAGGCAGGGCCATGTCAACCCAAGCCAGTACCCAGTACCTTGGTGTCCCCACCTCCTCTTTCCTGGACTGGTATCTGCAGCCATAACTTTTTCAAGGTTGGAAGCAGGCTGGAGCTGACCGAACAGGAGAGCATGGCAGAGTGGGAAAGTTCTCGTCTGTTATATGAAAACCTGCCTAGTAACCTCAAGAAACAGCTTTGGATAGGGAGATCTGAGGAGAACCATGCTTTCTCTGGAGAGCCACATGAACACTCCGCTGGACTCAGGCAGCCAAAGCTTGCAGAGGGAGGCCATCAGTCCAGGTGACCCTAACACAAACATCATCCCCCGGCCCCACTGGCCTCTCCTCAGCATTCCTCCCACCAAGACAGCAATCTCTCTAGGTATCAACAGACACTCCCTGCTCTCTATACAAAGACTACAGATGCTGGGGTCTTCTGCACACCAGGTTCACAGGTTCATGCCACCTTCTACTTCTTAGGTGACCCCAGACAAGTCTTTGTTCCCTTGGATCTTCATCAGTTGATATTCTTCATCAGGAATGTTGAGGCCCTACTCTGTACCAGTTATCAGAGTCAAAAGGATCAGCTAAGAATATCTAACTGAGAAGTCCCCCTACACACATCATCTGTCTGGGCCACCCAGGAGATAACGTAGCCACTCTGCCAACTCAGTGCCTGGCTCCTCCCATACCATGGTCATCCTCTCACTCGTGTTCTCTTAGGGCAAGACTCATCTTTCCGTGCAACCATGCAGATGGAAGAGCAATGCTTAGGAAACATGCCCAGGACCCAGTGAGGAAGCAGCTGTTCCAGGAGCATCTCGGAGATCTGGTCAAGGCTAGAGTCCTTTGCCAGGCCTGAGCCAGGGCAGAGTGAGAGGAAACACACCGTGACGGGAAATAGCCTACAAACACTTGTGCCATTTCACACAAGAAACTGAATCATGAGACTGTCGACTGGGGGGAGCATTTAACTTTGAGACCCCAAGTGTCCAGCAACATCCAAGGGGGAAAGGAACAGGGTGGCCACTGGAGGAGGGGCCTCTTTGAGCTGGGAAACCCACCCACCCCAGAGGTTCCTCAAACAACAAAAGCAAGCAACCAGCTGCCTTGAGGCTGGCAGGGGCAGAAGGCCTGAGACAAGTGTGAAGAGAGAACTGGTTCTGTCCATAAACATCTCAATAGCGTGATTAACTGAGCATCGCAAATTGTAACCCTTTCCTTTAATGCACTTTCCCTGAATTACCGCAGGAGCCAGCGGCCGAGGAGCCCCGTACAAATTGCTGGAATGGGCAGTTAAGCGGGGAGGTCGGAGGTTAAATGAACACGGTTGTTTATGAAGACACAGCCCGAATCCATTTGCATTTTAATATTCTCTCAGTGAGACGGAAAGCCACTTTGAGGACAGCTTGTTTGGAAATCCCATTAACGGGTTATTTATGGGGCTCGTGGCTGCGTGACCCTTGCCCTTGTTTTGTTAAACATGAACCAGACATGAATCAGACGGGCAGCGGGCTAGCTGCTATTGTTTCCTGTAGCAGGAAATGTCATCGGATTCGATTATTCTGAGGCTGACACCTTCTGAATTATCACCCTCATAATGCTCAATTTTCCCTTTTTTCCCCTTTGGTCAACCTGATTATTTCTGTCTTTGTAGAAAGCCGACTTTCAGAGAAGCCATTTCCCTGCCATTGGCTGTCAAGATGGCTGGATGAAGTCCTGAGAGGCTGCCGGTCTGGGGGACGGGAAGGCACAGGTAGCCCTCACGAGGGACCTGTATCCTGAATAGCTGGTGGCTTTTGCATCCCACTTTTTGGCTCCAGGGCTCTGCCAGCTAAACATTTTGATCAACATTAAACTTTATCTTTATATTTAAAAAAAAAAAGACTTGGAAAACTTATTGTAAAGGGCGTGTGTTGGGGAGTTGAGTGTTAAGAAACATTCTGGTAACGTAGACTCAGAAGGCTAATTTTAACTTGCAGGATAAAACTGAGCAGAGAACGCACAGGGAAGTGAGGGCACCCTTTCCAGGTAACTTTATGTACAAATATTTGCTGAATGGGAAGAAACTCATCAAGGTTGGGATGAGTCCACCTTAAGATAGACGGCATCTTAAAAATAAAATGAGGGCCGGGCGGTGATGGCACACGCCTTTAATCCCAGCACTTGGGAGGCAGAGGCAAGCAGATTTCTGAGTTCGAGGCCATCCTGGTCTATAGAGTGAGTTCCAGGACAGCCAGGGCTACATAGAGAAACCCTGTCTCCAAAAAAAAGAGAGAGAGAGAGAGAGAGAGAGAGAGAGAGAGAGAGAGAGAGAGAGAGAGAGATTCTGGTGTCCAAGGTCCTGAAACTAGGGCTAAAACCTGGGACTGTCTCTCTCCCCTCTACCTGCTCCCCACTCACAGGCTCATCAAAGCTACTCCACAGGCCTACTTCCCTGGGCTTCCCTTCAGCTCAGGAGCCAGGGTGTGACTCCATCCTCCCAGATTGCTGCTTCTCAGCCCCCAAGTTCAGCTGCATTCCTGACCTGACCTGCCTGATGGTCCCAAGATCACTGGGAAAGACTGAGCTCACCACCTGTCCCCTCCTCTACTCTTCTGCCAGCTAAGCCATCAGTCACTCTGGTGCAAAACACTTCAAAAGTTCTCCAAAAATACCCAGAAACCCAAAGACAGACCAGAGCTCAAGGAGGCAGTCTGGGGAAAAAAAAAAAAAAAGGTTGACACACACACAAAAAAAGCTGACATGGCACCTAAAAAGGAAAGAAATGCTAGATCCTAAGAAAGACCCTTGTGGGAGCCAGGATATCAACAAACACCCCTTCTCTGAACCTCTTCCTAGGAACCCTTGCCTAGCTTCCCCTCACACCTGCTCTCCACTGCGGTCTACTTCACACCATCAAGGTAAAGCCAAGAGTTAAATCCATGAGGGGCAGCTTTCCTCAAAGGTTTTAGGGTGCGTGTGACAGCAGCCCAGATCCTTTGACTTTGTGGACCTACCTCTAGGATACATGAGCTATATACAGCAGTATTCCCGAGTTGCCTGGTTAGGACAAAGCAGCAGCTGCCTATATCAGTAGCTGGCTTGCTGCAGCCTGGGGTGTCCGCTTAACATCCCACATCTTCACACCCCCCCTTCATCTCCCAAGTGCACTGTTTGTTCTTGAATCCTCATCCTGGGGGGCACCTGACCTCAGCAGTTGGGCCACTCAAAGCAGAAGTAGCCAGAGGGGGTCAACCCAGGCTCCTAGGCCTGAGCAGGCCCTGGGCTCCCTGCTCAGGTGCAGGGCCTGCTGCGAGAACACCTGCTTCTCCTTGGGAACTCTCTTCCCACCACTTTCTGCAAAAGCCTTTTCGACCAAGTTTAAAATAGATCTCTCCTTATGAATTGGCCGTCTGAGGAATTCTCCTCCAGTGGTTAATTCAATCTTAATAGACGCTGATTTTTTTTTCTCCCAGAAGAAAAGGGAACAATACATCTTTAGAACGGGTTTATAAGTGTCATGATTTTTCTACTAATTTACGCTGCATTCTCTGCTTTAAAATGTGAAATTACCTCATTGTGTCTCTGAATATCCTCCATGCTTGGGCCTGAAATTAAGCTCGTCGTAGAGGAGCCTAAATGACCACAATTTGCTGTGTGAAATGCCCTGATTGCAAGAGCAATCCCAAGCAATCCCCAGCCCCAGCGCAGCCCAGCTCACTTGAGCTGATTGGCCTTCTCTCCTGGCTTTGCCAAATACACCTGGTGCTACCTGCTGTGGGGGAAGGGGTGGCAGGGAAGTCACCCGCCAGGCCTATCTATCCATCTCCTGTCCCTACAAGCAGACAACTGTCTGTCTTCTAGCTCATCTCCCAGGATCCAAAGGGCATATGATTCTTTCTCAGCCACCCAAACTTCTGTCCAATAACAGCATTCACAGGTAAATATGAACTGCAATCTCCAGGACACTTGGGACCAAGCCTCCAGTGACATAATGATCACTCCTATTCTTTTAGGGGATTCTGTGATCTCATCTCTTCTCCTAGGTCTTAGCCTATCGTGAAATGCCGCCTACTGCTAGATCTTTTGGTACCAGTCTTTGGCCACTAAAGCATCTGTATTCAGACTCCTCAAGTTCAAATGTCAACACTACAACATACTATCTGTGTGACTGGGTAAACTATGCCATGTCTCTGTGTCTCCGTTTCCCTCCTCTGAACTGGAAACACTCAGAAAAAGAGAAGTCAACAGGATTGGTTGATCAAAGGCAACAAAGAGCTTAACAGTTTGATGGGTCTGTAGTCTACATATCCAAATGTAGAAGGATTCTAACTATTTCCTATAACATAGCCTTCAAGTAGAAAAGCTCATATAATGAAGTGTGCCTGTGTGTGCGTGCGTGTGTGTGTGTGTGTGTGTGTGTGTGTGTGTGTACAAAGCCCAAAGGACAACCTCTATGCTGTTCCTCAGAAGCCATCCATATTTTCGAGACAAGGGCTCTCATTAGACTGGGGTTCTCCAGTTAGCCTAGGCTAGACTGGCTGATGAACCCCAGGGATCTGCCTCTCTCTACTTCTTCAAAGCTAGGATTACAAGCACATGATACCACACCCAGATTTTTACAGGGGGGCTGAGGATCAAATTTGAGTCTTCTTGCTTGTACAAGTACATTATGGACTGAGCTATCACCCCAGTCCAGTGGATAAATTTTGTTTGGGAGAAAAATAAAACAGTTGACTTGCATGGAAAAACTGAGGCTGGCCCGGCTCAGTCTTTCCCCATCTGCACAAGGGCAGACACAACTGTTTTTTACTTAGGCTCCTATGTCAGGGACTCTGGTCCTCAGTCTTGAATCATGGATGGCCCTAAACCTAGCACCAGAGCTCCACCTGGTCTCTTGGGATGCTATCCATCCTTCATCCAGTTGTCCCCGGAGTCTAACAGTTCTTCCATACTCCTGGATTCTTTCAGGCATTTTCATACAGCGATGAAGATAGCTGGTGGCTCCTGTCCCCTTGTCTCATCAGCCTGGTTTTCATATTCCACAAGCAACAGAGCAGCAGAGGCCACCACCACCCTACACTGGCTGTGCGGTTCTTGCTGGTCCGTAATGCAGAATGGAACTTGGGGTGTGGCTCCAGCCAGTATCCTACCTTCCTGGAACTGATGTGACAAAGCACTCAGCTGGGGCAGCCTGCATGACAGCTTCTAGAGACCAAAGTTCAAGATCTAGTTTTTGGAGGATGCTAAGGGAGCCCTTGGGGAGGCTTCCAGGCCTCTCCCCACCCACTTCTGCAAGTTTGTGGAAATCTTGAACACAGTTGGCTTCCACACACATCACCCCAGTCTCTGTCATCATCTTCACACAAGGGTCACATGTATGTCTGTCTCTCCCTATGTTTGTTCCCCTTTTTATCAGGACAGTAGTCATACTAGATTAAGGTCGACCCTAGCAACGTTATTTATACTTGGTTACTCCTATAAAGACCCAATCTTCCAGTAAGGACACAGTCTTAGATACTGAGGACTAGAATTTTAACAAACAAGTTTTAGGAAGTCACAATTCAACCCATAACAGCCAGGCACCCCCTTATTTCATAACTGGGGCTTCTGAAGGCCAAAGGGAATAAGATTTGCATAATTCCATCAGCAACTGAGTGACAGAAGTAGGATTCGAACTCAGGACCCTTATACGCATATCATTCTCTTAGGCCTCTTGAAAGTTTAGTCGGGGTTGGAAGGACCTAAAAGAGATGATGACTTGGCCATGACCCAGTAGAGCTGATAGCGACAGTATCTCTCACAAGTCCCATCCAGCCACAGAATCTGGGCCCAAGACCCCTCAGCTCAGGCTGAGCACTCCTGATGGGCAATCCGACCACGCCAGCCACAACCAGAGCTCTTTAACAAACATCATTCATCTCCTCCTGCCATGCCAGCAACGGGACTGGCTCACACACAGGGAACTTGAAGCCTAAATGCAGCCTTAAAATGATTTTAATGCTCACCTTCAAGTGCCAAAGACTGGGTCTCACATCCCTTGCGCAGCCCATCTCTCCAACGTGGAAGTCGTCGGGAGTCTGAAAGGCAATTTTGTTAATGCTACTGGGAGGAGCAAGCGGGTCTGGAAACTCATCCATCATCTTAACACGCTCTGGGATGGACTTGGAAGATAAAGCTTTCATCTTCTCTGCCGGGTGGAGCCTCTTCAATTAGGCTGGGAGGAGGTGTGGGTGGGAGCAGAGACAGGCACCCTGAGGAGGAAAGGAAGGAGATGGGAATCTTTCCTAGAGAGGCTGAAGGGAGGAAGCTCTCCATCCTGCAAAGTTAAGGAGAAAGGGGTGCCTACCTGGAGGTGGTTCCAGGGCAGGCCCTAAGAGACGAGCAGAGGAGGTGGGAACTGACAAGCAGCTGTCCCAGGCTGAGTCCTCCCTTCTCAGTGAGGAGGACAACGGTGCCCTACCCTTCAGCTGGAGAGAGAGGAACACTAAGCCACTAGAATAGGGATAGAGCAGTGATAGTTTAAAATCACAAGGCTCAACTAGGTATCCCCTGGCCCGTGTAACACCCACTGCACCTCAGCTCATGCTCACAGAACTCCAATAATCAAGCAAACTCTTTAGGTAGGTCCTAGAAGGTAAAGAGAGGACCATCTCTCTCCACTTTGCACCTCCCCAATGCAGGCACCAGGGCTGGGACAGAGACAGGTGGACAGAGCTCTGCTCTGCCTTTCTATATAGCCGTGCTTTTGGGTAGGGGAGGCAGTCCTCTTCTCCAGGATAAGGACAGAGAGAGGCTGTGGAATCAGCCCCTAATGTGGATAGTCTGCCAGTGATCCTGGGGAAACCTGTAGGACCACCCAGAGCAACCAAAAGCAGATTTATACTCCGGGTAGAGTGTTCATCCTGCTACCAGGTCTTCATCCTGACATATTGTCACCTGCCATGGCTGGACTCTCCATGAGTCGATTGATTATTGATCATTCTGCCAATAAGTCAGCGAGGGATTTACTGAGCCATATCCACTAGGTACTTAGTGGGCGTTGCCCTCTGCCTGCCGGTCAAGAAGCATTGGCTGAAAAGCTTGTCATCATGATACAGCAGAACAACAAAACCAGTGTCCCTTACTGTGCACGTGGCTGTGTTTTCTAGATGCCGTACATGTACTAACTCGTTGCACCCCCCCCCCCTTTTTCTGGTTTAACTTTTATCTCTCTCTGCCTCCAGCCTTGAGTTCCCAACATCTATCTGCCCACCGTGGTGTCTCATAGCTCATGCCCATGCTGTTCTCTGGCTCGGAGCGCCCTGCCTCTCCTTATTCAAGAGACTCATTCTACAGATGTCCACTGTGGGGGTCACCGCCTCGGGAAACCCGCTAGAGCCCTAGCCTGAGCTCAATGCTCCTCCTACCTGTTCTCAACAGCACCAGGCTGAGCGGACAAATAGAGTCCTGATGTTCCCCTGGCTTTGCCCATGACAGACATCATTAATGGATCACAACCTGATTCTGAGAACTTTGCTAGACGTAGCTGGAACTGCCTTCCTTGAGAGCACAAAGTGAGCGATTAAGTCAGATGTGGATCGATCATGGACCGCACCATTAATACCAGGCATGTTCAGCCCCACTGCCTTATGAGGTCCCATGCCTGTCCGGCCCCACCTGACCACTGGCTACATCCTGTCACTTGGTGGAGCTGGTGGTAGAAGGAGAGGATGTAACAGGTGAGGAACAAGAAGACAAGGGAACATTTCTAGAAAAGGACATGAGCTGACCAGGGTACAAGAACAAGTGACCCCTCCCCCACAGGCCGGGCTCTCACCGGGGATCCTGGAAGGCCAGTGGGCAAAGCCTCTGTCCAAGATTTCCTGTTTTCTAAACCTCAGTCGGGCTCACCTCCGACAGGTCCTTCATGCACTTCACAGCACTGCCCGTGACATCTGACATCGTGCTCTTCACAGGCCCTCCTCCAAACACTCAAGGCAGGTGACACCGTTACACTCACTTTTCATGGGAAATGGAGTCATTTGTCAAATGTCCACATGACCCGCTCCAACCCCTCACCCCCCCGCAGCTCAACAAGGGTTAAGCTCTGAAAGGAATTCAGCTACTGAACCTCTTGACTCAGAGATTCCCAATTCCCAAAGTGCATCCTACCTTTTTTGCCTCCATGGCTGCTAGCAGTCCCTGGAATAAAAACTAGATTGTGTGTGTGTGTGTGTGTGTGTGTGTGTGTGTGTGTGTGTGTCTGTGTGTGTGTGTGTGTCTGTATCTGTGTGATTGTGTCTTTGCATGTGTGTTTGTGTCTGTATGTGTGCATGTGTGTATCTGTGTATCTGTGCATGTGTGATTGTATGTGTGTCTGTGCATGTGTGATTGTGTGTGTGTCTGTGCATGTGTGATTGTATGTGTGTCTGTGCATGTGTGATTGTGTGTGTGTCTGTGCATGTGTGATTGTGTGTGTGTGTGTATGCATGTGTGATTGTGTGTGTGTGCATGTGTGATTGTGTGTGTCTGTGCATGTGTGATTGTGTGTGTCTGTGCATGTGTGATTGTGTGTCTCTGTGTGTGTGTGTCTGTGTGTCTGTGTATGGAGGGGGATGTGCGGGGGGTGGATAACAGTGCAAGCTGGGAACTAGGCAAAAGTCCTAAAGATTTCACAATGACATACAAAGATAGAAAATAAACTACTCTCAAAAAAAAGTACAAAAACTAAATAGTGTGTACCCTGCACAGCAAGCACCTTACCCCCCCCCCAACAATCTGATTTCTGCCCTCCCATCCCTCTGGCCCCCATACACCCTTCAGAAATACCTAGGAGAAGGGAGGGGCAGGAGGCTCCCTCACCTCAGGGTCTTCTGCAGTGGGGGCCTCCTCGCCTCTGTTTCTGAGGACAGAGCGGTTTTCCTGGTGCTCTATGTAAATGAGCTGTTTGTGAATGTGCATCTGTAATGGAGGAGCTGTCAGGTTGGGCTGGGGGGTTGGCTGGGATGGAGGAGGACAATAGATTCTGTGCTCAGAGGTCAGGCGTGGGGGGAGGGGACTGCTAGCTCTGGAGGCCGGGAAGAAGGAGCCAGATGCAGGGGTCGGAGACAACAAGCAGGGCTGAGGCCCAGGCTGAGTCTTGTTGAGACCTGGGGCCTCAGGCTGGGAGGTGGTAAAGAGCCGGGAGCCTGTGGTGACAGCTGGGCTGGGGAGAGTACCATGTGCCAGGGTGAGGAGGAGAAGCCCGGGGCACTGGGGCAGCTGGGGCACACCCTGGGTGCCAGGAAGAAGCTGCAAGGCAGCCTAGGAGCTGCTGCTTTGAAAATCAGGGAAGACTCCTGTAAGGGACCCGGTTGCCCTGTGCTGGGCCTCTATGCATGATGGGACCCACTCAGGTCTCACAAAGAACCAAGCTTAGAGAAGCATACAAGCTATTCAGTCAATGGTAGCGTTGCAATCTAAGAATTCAGCGGTAAGCCCAAAGTAAACCACTTCTTTTAGCCTAAGGAGAAACTGGGTGGGTATGACAAGGTCCTGGAGTATGATCAGTTCCACACTCCAGAGCAGTGTGGTACTAGCATGAGCTTCTCTCTCCATCCTGGGCCGGACTCCTTGAGGGGCTCAAAAGATCAGCTTCACCCCAAATCCACAGGTTCTAAGGCAACCCCACTGGCCCTGAAGCCTGATGCCCAACGCCCTGGAACTTCTGTAAGGAGCCAAAGGGAAACTCAAGAACTCTCTGGTCTCCTCCGTACAGGTCTAGGTCTGGGGCTTGTGTGGCAGACACAGGTTATTCAATTCAGATTTGTGAAATGCTCCCTCTGAGCCGTGTCTGTCCTAGGCACGGAGAGGACTCTGCCCACTACTTGGAAGAGACAGACAAGAAGGAGTGGATCCCAAACATGGGCTGTCAGGACAGCCAGTGGTGAGGCAAAGGGAAAGAGCATTGTGCGGGTGGAAACAGAAATGAATGGCCCTTTTGTAAGGTATCCTGAGAAGGTCTCCCTCTGGACAGGCACCCTGCAGGAAATGAAAGAGATGGATGCTCGGGTGTGTAAGGGAAGAATGTTACCAGCAGAGAGAAGCAGGTCCCAAGCCCTGCTTGAGAATACTTGAATTAGGCAGAGGCTTTCTAGTCTTTGCTGGACTTAACACAGTTGTGTGCCAGAAGCTCACCATCACACAAGCTTCCTCGGAGTCAGTGGCTTCCTGTTCTTGTCTCAAAGAATATAATTCTAGAACAGAAGAGTGAATTGACAAAGGTTTTATTATACAATTGTAGGTGGGAACTTAAGAGAAGGGAAAAGGGCACAGCCCCTGTGTGTAAGGAGCAAGCTCCCAGAAGTAAGGTCCTGTCAAGGGTCCCCACCTAAGGGTTAGCAAAGCTTTGCTGAATGGAGATGTGGTGAGCTTGGAGAACGGGTTAGTTGGTCGAGCGACCCTTCCACAAGGTGTCTGGGTGTCTCTTCATTGTTATATCCTCATACAGTTTCCAGGCAGGGAACTATAATTTGTTTTAAAAGGGTTATATAAAAGGAAAAGAAAAGTGACAAGAACCCCCGACCAGAAACCAAAGCCTCTGTCTGACATTCTTGGCCTTGGGCCAAAACAGAACCAAGGCCATGCCGGCTTCTGACAAACGACGAGAATTGGGGCTATTTTCTTTTTACATCATGTGTGCATGTGCAGAAAGGCTTGTGCCCATGTGAATCAAATGTCTGTGAACCCCAGAGGGATCCCCTGGAGCCGGAGTTGCAGCAAGTTGCAAACTGCCCAATATAAGATAGGAACCAAACTTGTGTCCTCTGCAGGGTCAGTTTTTGCTTTTAGCTACTGAGCTGTGTCACCAGTCCCAGAGGACAAGAATTACAACTTCTGGCCTTAGGAGTGTGGTCTTGCTGAAAAACTGCCTGAGCAGTGTTTACTTTTCTTCTCTGTTCCTGGATGAAAGAATAAGGGAGATTGAGGAAAAGCAAGATGCTAGTTTAAAAAAACAAACAAACAAACAACAAAAACAAACAAACAAACAAAAAACCCCTCCTCTTGTTGAGAGTAGAACAGTTGGCAAAGTGGAACAGGCCAGACTAGCCTGGGTCTGTAGACTCCTGGGTCTCTGAGCTCCTGAGAGGTGAGAGCCTATAGGAACTATGCAATGCTACATGACACCTCCCTCACAGGATGTCCTAAGTGTATGTCAGGTTGCCCATTCAACCTTGTTTCATTCTACCTCAGCTTCTGCCATGTTGGCAGACCCCAAGCGAGCTGCACCCCAGCCACAGCTAAGGACACAGATCTGCAGCCTGAGACTCCACCAGAGCCTCTGGACACTCTGCCCGTGCCAAGAAACAGCACACCAAAAGGCTAAACTCACAGATTCTAACATTTGGATTCATTAAATAAATGAATGACACCGCCCAGAAGTGCAGGAGAGTTGGCATGCCATGGGGCAAGCTTTCACAGATAAGAGAAAACCTAGCGGTCAGTCTTTCTATGACTTGGCCTGTTACCAGCTCTTCACCACTCTTTTGAGCTGTAGCATTGGTCCCCTGCACCTAGAAGATGTGCTGGGACCAAACCTTTGGCTACGCTTATTACAAAAGTGTGTGCTAGCCCACCTCAGTATTATGCTCATTACATCTGTTCTTCCTGCCTCACTCCCCTCTGTCTCACCATCCTGGATCACATGCTTCCCTCAATGTGATCATAGAAGCTCAAACACCAATTTCTTTTCTGGTGTCCTAGAGAATAGCCCTAGACATAAGATTTAGGAGTTGCATTGCCCACCCATCTAAAGACAGACGGTGGATTATCGCTGGTAGATTGTGGGAAGTGACTGCCTATGGGATGCTGTTCACAAATACTTAACTATGGTTCATGGGGAACTGGAAGACCATGTTATGAAATATGAAATGTCCCACACAGGTTCTCATGTTAATGACTTGGTCTCTACCTGGTGACTGCTATTTTGGAAGGGATTGACAACTTTAGTTAAAGGGACCTAACTACAGAAAGTTAAGTCACTGGGAGTGTGTCTTCAGGAACAATATCTTGTCCTGAAATATTCCAGTACCCATCCCTGCTTCGTGGTAACTATAGATGACCACTTCATTACTATGCCACTACACCCTTCTCACTCTGTCTGTCTGTCTGTCTGTCTGTCTGTCTGTCTGACTGACTGACTTATAAAAGGCTCACAATGATGACTTGAAACTTCTGAGAGTATGAGCTAAAATTAACCTTTTCTCTCCAAAATTGTTTCTCTCAGGTCATAGTGATGTCATAGTGATGAAAAGTCTGATTGGCATATGGAAGGGGGTAAGACACTGGGCTGGCAGAGGTTGAAGTACTTGGCTGGTTTGGAAGAAATTATTATTATGAAGATTATGGTAAAAATTGGTTGTTTTTTGATAGCCTTTAAAGCCCTGAAAAAAATCAAAATGGTGGGTGCATGGAAGCTAATCAGTGAAGGCATGCTTGGGAGGTCAGAGGATCCTGTGGCATTTTTAGAGGAGATGCATTACCACCAGTCACAAAGTAGGTTGTGCTGAAAGTTGAACCAAGGATCTAATTATAAGGGGTAGACCAATGGAGGGAATGAATGTGTTTCATTCACAAATGTTTTATAGACTGACATGTATAGTTTGAGATCCTTACCAGAGTGCTTAAGGACACTCATGTAGACAAGCCTGGAAACCTTGAACTTTAGGTTTCTCTTGGACCCTCTATGGCAGAAGAGGCATCCCCTCCCCTTTGCCAACAGAGAACAGCCTCCTGGAGATCAAACAATATCACCCATAGCAGGGTCTGTCAGTAAGGAACATTCAGAAAGTAGAACAGTTGAGACCTGAGAGTCATTTTTGATGATCAGCACTGATGTTTAGCCTTGGGAATGAAAGGTAAAAAGAAAGTAACTTAGGAGACCAGGGAAGTAAGACTTGAGGTTAGGAGAAGGGGCATGTCTACATCTATGGAAAACACCAGAAACTGGGGCAGGGCAGTGTTGGAGAAAGAGTTCTCAGCATGTAAGCATCTTCAGGAAAAGTAGAGGAGAGTGTCTGGAGGTCTATAGATGCTGGAATAGGAAACTTCAAAAGGTCTCATAGCTTCAAGCAGCAGTTTGGAAGAATGCCTAGAAATGAATGTCCTGAGAGCACCAAGGAGGAGGAAGGAGGACAGCAGCCCCGCAGCCCACACCTAGTGGTTCAGAGGCTGAAGAATCAAGAGCAGCCTCTACTTGAGAAAGCAGAAGATAGACAGCATCCTTTGGGAGGGGCTGTGCCTCCAGACAGACACAGAGAGACATGAGGGTCAAGGATGAGGACATAGAGTAACAATAGAAAGTTCTCATAAGTAGGAAAAGCAGAGTGCAGGTGGTACTGACAGGGCCAAATAAGGGTTAAAGAGAAGGTAGAGCCTGGAAGTGAAAAAACAAACAAAGTGTTGAGGTTAGTCTGGAAGAAAGACCTCACAGGCAGATGGTAGTGGGAAGCCTAGGAGTCCTGGGAAAGAGCCAATGAACATGGGACCCATACCCTGTTTTTATTGTTGTTAATTGCATGTAGACTTAGTTACTAGGGTCTAAGGTAGGATCAGAGAGAACAGGCGGCAAGCCCTGGATGAACCGTTAGTCGTTATGAGCTATAGCTAGCCCAAGAGGTCAAACCTAGACCCCCATCCTTAGACCGTGGAGGTGACTTGGAACTGAATGTCTGAGGTTCTCTAAGCTTGTTTCCCGTCTCTAAAATAGAGAGTTAATTTTCCTTCATGGAATTATTGTGAGAGTCGAGATGAGGAATGCAGGGCACAGGGCACAGGGTGCAGGGCACCACTTCTACCAGACACGACTCACTTCAGACTGGTGAGACCATGCCCCAGCCCATGTGCCCCAGAACCTTGACAACAGAGTTCAAAAGATCTGCTCTGTTCTGACCCCACTTTCCTCAAATAATGTCTGATGGAGTAGTCAAATAAATGTCTGAACATTCATTTTGTTGGCTATTTATTCATTTGTTTTTAAAATATGGGTATGAGGTGGTAAGCCATGGTGCACATGGGTGTCTGTGCATGTGTAAGCAGAAGGGCACAGGAAGCCACTGCGTATCTCTTTCTATTGTTCTCTACCCAAGTGCCTTGAGATGTTGTTCTCTGACTAAACATGCATCTCACCATTTTGCCTAAACTGGCTGGTCAACAAGCTCCCAGAATCCATTAGTATGGCACCACCACACTCAGCAATTGGGGTTATAAGTATGCATAACCATGCCTACCTTTCAAGTGGGATTTGAACTTGGCTCCTCTTACTTTCAGAGCAAGTGTTTCTGCCCACGGTGCCATCTCCCAAACCCCTGAATATTTATTTTTTTAAAAATGCCTAACTGGGAAAAAATGAAACCTACATCTGAAAGGAACTACACAGGGGTTTCTATGTTAATACACACAGGGCACACTCTCCACATGCTCCAAAGGGTACAGCCGAAGGATAAGCCTGCCCCTCCTCACCGGGGCTTTAGTAGGCCACCAGACAGAAGTGATGGGGTCAGCTGTTTCCAGCTTCGGAGAATGCTCCTTTGTGTTCACATAGATGCAGTCTAGTCTGGTCCCTCCCTTGTGTTCACGCATTCACAACAGCCGGTGCCCCCTGGAAGGCAGACACAATTCCAGACCCCCAGTGAAGACCTGCAACTGCAGATGGCACCAACCCTCACATATCCTGCGCTTACATCTATGTGACCCTAACGCCCCCTCCTTCATTTTCCTTCTTCACGGATCCACAGATAGGAGACTCCATACTGCTTTAAATCTTCACACCATCAGCATAGAATATTTTGAAGTAGAGAAGGTTTACCTTCTTTATTACAACCCTGACATGCAGAATCCACAGCATCCACACCCCTGCACTTTGGGACAGTTACGAGGGAACATTAAACCCTCCCTGACTCAAAGCATGTCGCTATCCCCCATGGGGGTAATCCCCCACTGCTCATATGCATTTTGTGGACATCTATTGTGCACTGAACAGTACTATGGGAAATAAACAAATGGATGGACTCGGCCTGGCCTTGAAGGACCTAGAGGAAATTCGATGTATCTGTCAGTCACCATGGCACAAGTGGCACAGGAAAAATACCAACTGGGCCTGCAGGAACGAAGATACAAGAATTTCCTCAAGTATCAGAGGAGTTCCATGTAGGGGCTCTTGGCCACTTTCATGCCAAGTCCCAGTGGTGCCTGAGACTCGGCGTGTTTTAAAATACAGGAAATCAGATCTACAGGATAACAGACAGAGACAGCTGTTTCTGAAATCTAAGTAGCAAACTATAAGGAATCAAATCTGTGCCAGGAGCCTAGAAGCTCACACCTATAAGCTCAGCACCCGGGAAAGAGTCAGGGAGATTGGGAGTTCAAGGCCAATCCTGGCTTCATAGTGAGACTTGCTCTTCCTCTCGAAAAAGAAAAGAAAAAAGGCCAATTGAGTGGTAGATCTAAGAAAGTGCTGAATTCTGGGTTTGGTCTCAACACTGCAAAAAGAAAAGTCTGTGAACGAGAAAGTTGAGAGCTTCTTTGTCACCACATGAAGCAGCAAGGTAGAGCGGTGTTCTTGAGAACTGTGGCTTCTGGGGAGTACAGACTATCCCTCTCTAATCCCCAAACACTCTAGTCTGAAATACACCACAACCTGAACACATCTGCTCCCAGACATTTCAGATAAGGGACCTTCAACCTGGACAAATCACACTTCAAGGCATTTGTAACAACTACATCTGTGCCCTCTGGCAAAGCTGTGGAAAGACTGATTCTATGGTAGTGTGTTGCCCACATTCATAATGCAAGGAAGAGCTGCATTCAGGGTAGAGGATGCTGAAATTAAAACAAACAAACAAACAAACAAAAAAACACTGCTGTTTTGTCCATTTCCATTCACAAGCCCCTGCATTCACCCATGGAGTCTTTGGTACTCATGGGGCCCAGGGGAAGAAGCCCTGTGCAGAGTGGACCACAACACTGTTGTGAGGAACTTGAACTTCGCAATCAGAAGCCTGGCTTCCAATCCAGGCACTATCGCTTGTAGCATATAGTTTCTACCACCTTGCTTTAAGCTCCAGGCAGACCATGCTACCAGCCACCACCCTGGTTTCCTTGGATCCATGGATGAAACACACACACACACACACACACACACACACTAGCTTATTTTTAATATGTCTTTTAGCTTAATGGTCAGGTATTTCTAAGTCTCCCACGGCCTTCACTCTCAGCTCAACACCTCTAAATCTGCCCTCAGCTTAGTTGTGTTTCTAATCTCCCACCTGCTACCCCAGGCCCAGTCGGGGAAGTGGCCAATGGCCACTCCATCTGAAATCTTACATAGCTGATGGCTCTCTCTTCATCCAAAGCACGGTGAATCTTCTTTCCCATCCTGTATCTCCTAGCCTGCCTTTTGGGAACCTGAAAGTTCAGCCTCTTCTGCCCAGTCATTGGCCACTAGCATGTTAATTGATCCATCAAGAACCAACTATGGAACAGGTGCTTCAGTGTTCACATGCAGATTCCCAATCAAAGTATCAGAACCACCCCCTACAATCACTTACTGGTCTTGTGACCTTTCTGGGTGACAGACTCCTCATCTGGAAAATTGGAGGTCTATGACATTCATTCCCCAACAATTCTGGGGATTGAAGGCATATTTAGTAGACCAGCCCCTTTGTACAGTGTCTGAAAGCTTTTATATTTGGGGCAGGCAGTGATTCTGTCAATATGAAAACTGGTCAGGCTAAGTCTGAGCTGCCAACCAGATTGTATTTCCAGAAGGGCCCATCCTGCTACCCGGGGTCAGAAGGATTCCTTAGCTACATTGACAGTCAGAAGCAGTTTCCTCATTCTGGATTCTGAAATCCCTAGGAGTCCAGCCTTCTTTAGAGTGGGGAAAGCCAAAGGTTCCAATGAGGTGTTGGTCAAAGGGTGGTAATCTATAGAAAACTTAAAAGCTAGAACTAACCGGCTCTGAGGTCTTATATAGAGCACCCACCTGCACAAAGGTATACTGGTGAGAGTCTGCAGAGGAACAGAGACTGTCTGAGGTCAGCTGACACATATGTTCCCCATTTTCAACGCTTCTCCTATAATCTTTACTGTTTCACTTCATCAACTCCCTGCCATGAAGTCTACTGGCAAGATACTCAGGTCTCTCTTTATCTGGCACCTTGCCAGCCTACATCTCAGAATTAATCAAGTTTCTATTTCTGTGAAAGGGACACACACCCTATCTCTATCACCAGTTTCTGCCTGATGGCCCCTTGCCCTCCTCAGACCATATCCTTACCAGGCCCTCCAAATGTCCCTCTCCCAAGACTGGCCTTCTCCCCTCTGAACTCCATGCCTTCCTGGAGCCCTGACTTCACTCTGCATATCCCCATCTGCAACCATGTGGTGGGTTGGATGAGAATGGTCCTAATAGGCTCATAGGTTTGAATGCTTGGTTTCCAGTTGGTGGAATGGTTTGAGAACTAGGAGATGTGATCTTGCTGTTGGAGGGGGTGTGTTGCTGGAGGTGGATTTTGAGGTTTCAAAAACCCATGCCCTTCCCAGTTAGTCCTCTGTCTCCGTGGTTATTGTATCAAGACGTAGGCTCACAGCTACTGCTGCAGTGCCACGCCTGACTGTCTGCTGCCAAGCTCCCCACTATAACGACCATTGACTCTAACCCTCTGGAACCAGGAGCTCCAACTTTCTGTCATAAGTTGCCATCTTATCACAGTGGTGGAACAGTGACTAAGACAAACCAAAGCTGACTTCCTGATGCAAGTAAGCAGCGTTTTGGAGCTGAGACTGGCAAGCCTCAGATCTCAGCCAACTGCCATTACTAGTTACACACCTAGAAAAGAGTATCAGCTCCCAGCCCCCATCAAAGGACGGCAGAAGAGTGGATACCTAGAAGCCCAAGCATTTCCTGTCTCAGCCATCCAGCCATTTAGATATTCACTCAGCAGGTACTTACTGCAGGCTGACTTGTGGGCTATGCATTGATCTAGGAGCTGGAGCAGTGGCCAGAGCTAGTGAGGAGCCTGTGTCACTGGAACATACATTCTAATGAGGAAAGGACATGAGCAAATGAACTCACAGAACATGTGGTCCACCCAATATCTATCACAGTCCTTGGAGAGGGAGGAGCCCTAGCATTCTCTCCTAAATTGTGCACTTAGTGAAGGCCTCATTTAGAAGGTGACAAATGCACGCTCGAAGCCATAAAGGAAGTAAGGGGAAGCCTCCCAGTTATCCAGGGGAGGAGCACTTCAGACCAAAGGAGCACTCAATGACTTTCATGTTGATGCTGGGCACAAATGAGCCCAAATGTAGTGGCTTCAAACAGCACTCTTGTCTTTCTGCAGCAAAAGTCTCTCGATGGTAAAAATCAAGGCTGATTATCATCTGGCTCATCCTGGAGACCCCACCGAGGAAGCCATACTCCCTTCTTGAAATTTCCTGGCTCTTGGCTGCACCTTTACAGCTTTGGTCTTCAGTGTCACAAGTCTTCACTTCTGTCGTCAAATCTCTTCTTCCTCTTTTGTATAAAGACACTTGTGATGACATTGACCCACTCAGCTAACCCAGAATCATGTTCTCATATCAAAGTCCTTAACTTACCCATATCTCCAAAGTCTCTCCAATGGTCACAGGTAACATCCACTGATGCCAAGAATTAGAACAGGAAAACCATGGAATATGGAGGGACCCGTATTGAACTTGCCTCAAGCACCAAGCACAATACCCGTGGGCATTTGAAGAGCAAGGAGAAGGGTATGGTTGTTGTGGAGTATGTGGGTTCAAGCTATGGCAAGGGTCAGGGTGGGTAGGGCCTTCAAACTGTTCAGATGTTAGCATTGGCTACTGTGTTACTGATTCCTCTAAAACCTCAGAATTCATAAGGATTCAAAGTTGTCTGCCTGTTACCATATTAACGTCCATCTCTAAGTAGCTCTAAGACCCTTCACCCTTAATATACTCCCTGGAGACTTTGAATCAAGCAGGAGAGAAACACCAGGCCTTTTTCTAGGGATGTAGAACCCAGGTCTGAAAGGTGTAGACATTGCTGCTACCTACTTCTAATGTCCAGAGCTAGTCACACATTCCTACCTATATGTGAGGAATACAAATAGAGTCCTCCTTCATGCCCTAGGGGGAAAAAAAACACCAAAATCATTTTGCAAACCTACAACAGTCTGTCTCTCGTTATGACCCCAGGAGACACTATAAGAATGTTGACTGTCACTTAAGAGAGATGGGAACCCTTTGAACATGTTGGGCAGAAGAATGACATTATTTGATTTCAAGTTTATTAAACATACACACACACATACGTCTGTGGAGACATTCTATATCTTGAATGTGTGAACTTGACTGTTTGCATTTGTCAAAACTCATTGAATTGCACATTTAAAATCTGAGAAAGTTATTGTATGTAAATTGTATCTCAATAGAGCTGATGATTTTGTTTTGTTTTTTAAGAATCTCACAGATTGCTATTTTTGAAGAATTTGGGGGTACAGAGGGGTAGAGAAGCAAGAATAAATGTGAGAGAAACTAGTTCAAAGATTCTTGGAAGAATCTGAACCCAGAGTTGTAGTCATGGAGGTGACAAGGAGTTGGGTTTGAGGTGGGGTTTGCAGGTGAAAGTCAATGGGGCTTGTTGTGATAACAGGTTCAGTAAACGGGATTAACATCTGGGATTTAGATTTAGGCTTCTTGGTGCCAAATTATGTTCCACTGTTTACTTATGGTTTTAGGTAAGCAGCTTCATAAATCAAAGCCTTGGTTTCTTTCTCTGCTGAATGCAGATGCCAATAATGACAGAAATGACCTCAGAGGGGTGGTAAGTGGTACCTGAGTTAGGGTTTCTATTGCTTTGATGGAACACCATTACCAGGCAGGTTGGGGAGGAAAAGGTATCTTTCTGCTTATACTGTTAGGTGACAGTCTATCACTAAGGGAAGTCAAGGCAGGAACTCAAGCAGAACAGGAACCTGGAGGCAGGAGCTGAGGCAGAGGTCATGGAGGGTGCTGCTTACATGGCTTACTAAACCTGCTTTCTTATAGAACCCAGGGCCACAAGCCCAGGGATGGCTCCACCCACAATGGGCTGGACTCTCCCCCAACAATCACTAATTAAGAGAATGCCCTACAGCCAGATCTTATGGAGGTTTTCTTAAATGAGGCTCCTCGCTGATGACTCTAGCTTGTGTCAAGCTGACATAAAAGCTAGCCAGTACAAGTGTGATGTATAAAAGTACTGACTGACCTCAGGTGCTGACCTTCCTAAAAGTAACTGTTCTGAACCCTTATTATCTATGTTACTTCCTTAGCTGGTCATGGTTGGACATGTCCAGGAAGGGTGTTCTGGCTTTCCTGAGGCAGGCCAGCCATTGTGCAGATAACTCTGGTGTTTTAAATGTTCTTTCTGGGACTGGGAAATAGCTTAATCAGTAAAGTATTTGTCTTACAAACATGAAGACTTATGTTCAAGACCCAGAATTCACATACAAAGGGCAGCGTGGTGGTTAGTATATGCATCTGTAACCCCATCATTGGGGTAGTGGAAATGGGGTTTGTCCCAGGCCAGTGATAGACCTTGTCTTAAAAAATAAATAGGTATTACCTGAGGAACAACACCCTAGGCTGTCCTTTGGCCTCCATGTGCACATGTGGTTCATACCCAGAGGCTCTTCCTTGAATGACTGAACAAAGATAGCAAGTCAGTAGGCAACACTTCTCTGTGGTTTCTGCATCAGCTCCTGCCTTGAGTTCCTGCCTTGGCCTCAGTGATGGACTGTAACCTTTGAGGTGAAATAAACCCTTTCCTCCCTGAATTGTTTCTGCTGGTGATGTTTTATCACAGCAACAGGGAGCAAACTAGAACACAAATCATCCCCTTGTTTAACCTACTGAGCATCATAGACTACAGCACACTGAAGAGTGAAAGTCATAGTCCACCCATAATCCATGCCCAGTCAGCCCCGGGCCAGCCAGGAGCTGAAGCCCCCTGTCTCTGCCCTGCATCATGACAGAATAAGTCGCTAAGTACCACCAGCCCAGGGAAAGATATGAACACAAAATCCAAAGTATAATTAATATTGAATAGCTTTCTTGCAACATTCTAAAGTTAAATTCTTGCAGTCAAACCATTCCAAGTTGGGGTGTATTTTTTTTTTTTTGCCATGTGTTATTTACTATGACCAAGAAGTATATAATATATTTGAAGAAGTTCTTGCCCTCTAAAACTTGTTAAAGCTTACAGCTTTGAGGCTAATAATAACAGTTAAGCCAGGCATGGTGCTACATGCCTACAATGTCAGCATTTGGGAGATTGGCAAGAGGGTCAGGAGCTCAAAGTCATTCTGAACTCATGGCGAGTTTGAAGCTAGCCTGGGCTACCTGAGCCCTCATCTCAGAAAAACAGACCAAATTAAAAAAAAAAAAAAAAAAAAAGAGCAAAACTTTTGCTATTGGTAAAAGCTTGCCTTAAGACTTATTAAGGCATAGAACAGGACCAGGGAGATGGCTCCGTGGATGAAGAACCTGACGACCTGAGTTCCATCCCCAGAGCACAGATAAAAAGCCAGTGAGCTATAGGCATCTGTAATCCTAGCACTCCTTTGGGGAGGAAGTCACAATGGAAAATGGGATGTGGAGACAGGAGAATCAGCTGGAAAGTCTGAGGCTAGCTAACCTAGAGTATGCTGTGCCTCTGCAGAAAGGGAGATACCCTGTCTCAACAAAGTGGAAGACTTTTACAGGGATGTACACATGTGCACACAGCAGGGATATACACATGTGCTTGCGCACACACACACAGCAGGGATGTGCACACACATGTGCGCACACACACACACGCAGGTGCCCACCCATACTCACACACACATATCCACACACGAATACACACACAAAAACACAAATTAATTGAAAGAAAACATAAATGCTGGGCATGTAATATCTGTATTTGAGGTGCTGAGGCCAAAGGATCCCAAGTTTGAAGTCAACCTGGAATAAGCACAAGACCCACCCTGCTTCAAAAGGCCAAACACATAAAACAAACTAACAGCTCTACAAAGGCTCAGGGAAGGCACCTGCTCCCGAGTTGCTCCCATGGCCCACATGACAGAAGGAGAGGCCTAACAACTGCAGGACACCACCTGAATTCCATGTGAATACTATATATAAATAAATAAGTAAATGTTTTTTAAATAAAAAAATATCAAATGTATGGACAGAATGGATAAGTAACTCAAGAGCTGGGACCTGGTGCTCAGACAGACTTAGTGTTGTCTCAGCAGAAACACTGGCAATTATCTTCTAGAAGGCTCAGTTTTGTCACCTGCAAAGAGACCACTGAAGGGCTGACCTCACAGGGTCACCTTACAGCAGGTTGCTCTATTGAGACACAACTTGGGTCCAGCACTCAGGCTGGACATGAAGCACCCACTTGATGAGCCTTTTCTGTTATAACTAAAATTATACTGAGTGGCTTTCTCTTCATTCTTTTCCTTTTCCCTCCCTTCCTTGTTTGCTTTCTTCCTTTCCTCCTTTCTTCCTCTCAAGTTGCCATGAAAATGATTTTCTGTTTCCTCACCTCCAATTAGATATTGATCAGAGCATCTGATTGCGACTGGGCACTTAATAAAAGTAAATAAGTTCTGACATTTTATTTTTACTCTTGAATAAAAATGCTCACCACCGTCCTGAAAATGAGCCGTCACATTTTATTTAACCGCAGAAAAAGATTTGTACATTTGGCCCTGCAGGAGCCGAGGAATCTATTTTCATTATAACAAACATTGATTTTGCATTAAAAAGTCTCATTATTTGAGATAATGACTGCTAGGCTTCTTAGTTATTCTTTTGGTTCCTAAATCATCAAAACTCTAATGTTTAAAAAGCAAGTGGGACAAACTTCGGTGGTCCCAAATTGTCACCAAGAAGTGGTTCCCTGGATCCCCTCCTGACAGACAAGATTCAGGAGGCATGAAGATGCTGGAAGCCACATGGTTAAGCCCAGCTCTAATTCTTGTGTTCCCGCATCTCCACGCTCCAAAATGGAACTAATTCTGTAACAGTCATTTCACAAAAAGAAAGAAACGGGTGGGGCGTTGGGGGCTCTGTTTTCTGTGTTCCCGTTCAATCTGTTCTTTAAACAAATCTTAAGTTTAAAGGAGCAGGAAAGAGGAAGGAAGCAAAGATAGTCCCCTGTCTGGATGTTGGTGGCCCGTCAGTGGTCTCAAGGGTAGTAGAGGTACTTGGCCCGGCCAACCTTGCATCCCCAGCCCAATAAATGATTGACTCCCGCAGTGCCTCCTGGGTAAGTTTCCACAGTTATGCTCTCTCTCTCTCTCTCTCACAGAGCATTCGTGCTGCCTGAGACCTGGCTGGACATCTCATTGGCAAGCCACAAGTGACACGAGTGAGTTTTGCGGAATTTCAACCGCATGCGCCGATTTGGATAATGTATTCTTTCAGAAGCCAGGGCTGAGCTTTAAACAAAGCGTAATCCTGCCTGCATATCAATTTCCGCAGGATGTTGAAGAGGGAAAGGAAAAAAACCATGAACTACAGTGCTTTCTGCAGCCGCATCTCCACGTGGGGTTTAGCAGTGGGGACGTCCGAGCAGCCTTCGCAGTCTCCTGGTTCATTAATAGGAGCACAAGGCAGGCGGGGGAAAGGGGGGGGGGCGAATCATAAAATATGAAAGGGCTTCCCTGGAAATTGGCATCAATGTGATTTATTCAATCCAGATCCAGGCTCAACTATTTGAAAATAATTGAATAGTTGATACCCACTGCCACTTCTAAATGATGGGAACATGGGTGGGGGAGGAATGGGGGAACTGCTAAGAGGAATGCAAGATGCCCCAGCCTTCTGGAAGGGTGAGCGAATTCTCCTTGGACACCGCTCTGTAGCTTCCTGTCTCTTCTTCTAGGACATCCTCTTCCTGGGTTCTTGCTTCTGCCAAGTCGTGACCACAGAGTATAAGCATTTCGAATCCTACCGTTTGTCCTTGGCATTGCATGCTAAACATTCTTTAGAAGTCATAGATGTAAAAATGTAGATAAACCATATGTGCTCACGGAAGGAAAGAAATGCAAACCCAGAAATATAGGAACCATGTTCCCTTTCTCCATAGACACGTAACCCTAAGATTGCTACCACTAACAGCTCATAGTTTGTCCTTTTAGAGATTTTTCTGTGTCTATAAACATACATACATACATACATACATACATACATACATACATTTATATAGACTTTAAAGTTTTTTGTTTGTTTGTTTTGTTTTTTGTTTTTCGAAACAGGGTTTCTCTGTGTATCTCTGGCTGTCCTGTACTGGAACTCACTCTGAAGACCAGGCTGGCCTCAAACTCAGAAATCCACCTGATCCACCTGCCTCTGCCTCCCAAGTGCTGAGATTAAAGGCATGTGCCACCACTGCCTGGCTTTGTTTGATTGTTTGTTTGTTTGTTTGTTTTTATGTCTTACTGGACATAGTGACACAAACCTGTAACCTCAGTACTCAAAAGGCCAAGACAGGAGATCTTGAATATAGCTGGATTGTAGTAAAATACTCCTTTAATCCCAGCACGGTATATGTGAATATATGAGCCAAGCCTGGTAGCACATACTTTTAATCCCAGGAAACAGAGGCAGGCAGATTCTGTGAATTTGAAGTCAGTCTGGCTTACATAGGGAGTTCCAAGACAGCAGAGCTATATAGAGTTCCTGTCTCAAAAAAAAAAAAAAAATGTGTGTGTGTTTGTGTGTGTGTACATATACACATAATTTATTTGCAATTTTTTTTCATTTAACAATGTTGTAAATATCTTTCTAGGTCAGACATACAGCCCATGCAACATATTCTGAGGATTATTTCACTTTTCCTTCTACTTCTAGGAATTAGGGTGTTTCCTGTGTTTAGCAAAGGCAACATGACTTTCCCACCGTGTACACATCCAGACATGAGATGAATGTGTCTACAGAACTCTCAGTACTAACAGCACAAAATCTCAGTGTGTGACCTATAGATCTTTTCTGTATTGTTGTTAGTATTTCAATTATCATACCTAATGTCCACAGACCCATCTGGTGACTCTAGCTTATATAGAAGGAAGAAAAAATATATCTGTATAAATTTATTCTATATTGAAGCCGTGTGTGTGTGTGTGTGTGTGTGTGTGTGTGTACAATCCTTTTCCTGTGGAGACATAAGCAAATGTCTATTTACCTTACACAAGGCACTAAAAAACAACCAGAGAAACAACCCCACCCAAGTCTAGCTTACTGTATATAGAGGTTACTTAAAGAAGCATAGATGAGGGGTCACTTCCAAGAGCATGACTGACTCAAAGATATCTGTGTTACCAAAAAACCTGCTCTAGTCTGGATCTCCCTGACTCATGAAAACTGTATCCCAAGCTCTCCTTCCAGAACCTGTAGTAACTGAAAGCCTCCTCCCTCCAGCAATTTTTTTTTTAACTTTTATAAAGTTAAAACCAGGTCTTGTTTATCCTGTAAGTTTCAGGAATTTCCTGAGTCTTATGAGAGTTCTTCCTGAATACTTCAATTCAGTATGAGAGAAGGCCCTGGGAAGTGTCTACCTAACAGCCTTCATAAAAGAAAAGGGGCACCAACTCAGTAAGCCTGTTTGGAATATAATGGGCCTTAACCTAGGACATGGTTGGAAAGGTATACTAATGTCATGAAAGGACTGAATGAAGCTTAGAATTTAGAGTTTCCAAAGGACCTGGGAGAGACAGGAATAGGCAAGGAGTTCTGGGGAGAGAAAAATGTTAACAATATGGCAGAAGTTGGAAGGAGGCTAGCTGACTGGTTTTTAGGACGAAATGATCTTTAAATGTAAGGAAATCCATTGTAGCTTTTGCTGATTTGCGTGGGACAGCCAATCTGTTCTAGCTACCTGGAAATGCCCTTAGGTTGTCCTGTCCACTGGTAAAAGCCTGCCTCATCTGACAACTCTAGACCAGAGGACTCTTCCTGAACAGAGGTAATCAGAGAGGTCCAGCTTGGAGCACAAGAACCACCAAAGGGCGATGAGTGTTGCAAGCTCTCCAGGCAGGTTCAGACATATGCAGTGTAGATAGAAAATGACACTAATCCCCCGAGGAGCTGGACGCTAACCTCTAAGGAGCCGTCAGAAACCCACTGCCAAAACAATGGCTCCTGTTCGGTTGCTCCCCAGTTTTGAAGTCTTGAGCCTCACTGGTTTCTGCTTCAAAGCACCACAGCAAGCTAAGGCTTTGCCACATCCTCCTCTAACTTGTTCTAACCTAGATGATCAGTGAGCTTGTCCCCTCCCATGACCCAAATGCACCCTTCGGCATCACAAACCTTCTCTTTCTCTGGATGTCCTTCCCCACCATCTATGTTCATTTCTCAGTAACAGAATCTGTCCCCCTTTCTCCCCAGGTATCCACACTGGTAAGCAGCTTGTCCCCTCACAGTCTAGACAGCCCCCAGAGGAAGAGCCCCCTGGTCAATCATCCTCCTGACCTCAGACAGGCAGCAGTTTGCAGGAAAGCTGACCTCAGGCTAGAAAGCCTGCTGTGCACACTGAGCCTTGTCCCAGCCTTGACAACATCCACTTGGTGGTCCTGGGGCCTTGAGCACTTGCAGGTTTATTTCAAGGAGACCACATGTCCACCATTTGCATACAAAAGGGAGAAAAGGGAGAAAAGGGAGGTCATTGTGGCTATTGGCCGTTTTGTTTGTTTGCTTTGCTTTTTAATTTTGTTTTTCTTTTTTGGGGTTTTGTTGTTGTGGCAAGACACTTTTTTGGTTTTAGTTTTTTATTTGGTCTTTTTTTTTTTCTTGTTTTGCTGGTTTTTTGTTTTTGTTTTGTATCAGACAGTTTCTCTCTTTAGATATCCCTTGCTTGTCTCAAATTCATTATGTAGATCAATTTGGTCTCAGATTTGCAGTAATCTTCTTGCCTCTGCTTCCTCAGTGCTGGAGCTACAGGCATACACACCCCAGGATAAGTTTCTATTTGTTTGTGTGTTTTTCTTTTTAACATTGAAATAGGACTTGCTGCCTCACAACATAGATAAAGGAACCAAGACGCACAGGTCTAGAGCTTAGCCGCAACATACGGTGGGTCATTAAGCAAAGCTAAAACTACATTTCCCAGAATTCCTTTCACCATGAGGCTCTGGTTAGGGTGGCCACCAGAGGTAAGTATGGGAGAATTTGAACATGGAAGTGGAGCACAGCCTTGTTCTCTCATTCTACATGGGTGGGGCCACTGCTCCTGTAAGTGTAGCCAGCTACTGGCCTACCCATGAGCAGACCCTCCTGAATAGCCTTTTCAGTTTCTCCAAACTCAGGGCCAGGTGGGTATGTGGTTCCTTCTGTGTGTTGTCTTTGATCTGTTGGTGCATAGAGGCTAAGCAGAGCCCTAGCAAGCATCTGACAAGTCCTGGCAGGGCTGCTTGGTTCTCACTCCACCTCAGCAAACCGTTCTTCCAAGTTTGTACTTACTCTCCTCTTCTTCCTGACCATCTTCACTCAGGGACTGCCAGCCCTGCTGACTCCAGGCCCAGAGCATACTTCCATCCTGCCTAGCAGCTCACTGGACCACAAAGCCCTGGTAGGAAGTCCTGGGATCTCATTCTAGGGCAATCACAACTGAAACAGGGAGCTGGCTGCAGAACTGTCAGCCTGGGATTCCTGTCCCCTAGTGATGAACACTTTGCTAGAGTCAGAAAGGTAGCTGGAACCTCAAACTCCATGCCCTTCTCAATGAGGTCACTACTTTGTCAAGGGATGTCTTTCAGATCTATTTCTGCAAGCCAGTGATTGAGGGGGGCATATCATGCCCTCCCGCTAACCATGTGTATTGTCCCCCAGCAGGCTCCAGGGACACCTAAGCCTGCTTGCTTCATATACCCTCAAGTGGATTACAGGGTAGGCACCTTGTCTGGGATCCACATTTCCCTTGGAGAAGCCTATTTATTTATCCTGGTTCCTAGGCCTTTAACCTCTGAGCTGCCTCTTATGTCTGCTAACCGAGGACTCTGTTAATTAGACAGTAAAGGTGTCACAACACCGCCTGCTCAGGCCATTGCCCAGGCTAGCCCCAAGCAGGTCTTTCCTCACAGTCACTGTCCCCTACATGCTGAGCTGAGATTTCATGCAGCTGGACATGGCCAGTATCCCTGCCATCTATAGCAGCAAAGGGTCTCCACACACTACAGACTGAACAGGGGGCTTTTGGGACACACTCTCCTCTTCCCCTCACTCATAGTCCTTCCTGTGGAAGGCCCCAGGGAATCACTCCCAGACTCCCGTCTCAGAGGTTCCTTCTGAGAAAAGGGCAGCAGTTAGGCTGTGGAAACAGATGGATCTGAGTTAAGTTTCTTAGTCACCACTTACTAGCTCTGTGACTATGAAGAAGCTGCCCACTCTCAATGAGCTTTAGGCATTGTGGGTTGAATGAAAATGGCCCCCATAGGCCCATAAATAGTGGCACTATTAGGTGTGACCTTGTTGGAGTAGGTGCGACTTTGTTGGAGGAAGTGTGTCACTGGGGGTGGGCTCTGGAGTCTTGGATGCTCAAGCCAGGCCCAGTGTCTCACTGTCTCTTCGTGCTGCCTTTGGGTTGCAATGGTAGAACCTCTCCAGCACAACGTCTGCCTGGATGCCACCAAGCTTCCCACCATGATGGTGACTGAACTGTAAGCAAGCCCCAAGTAAATGTTGCCAAGGCTGTGGCATCTATTCGTAGCAATAAAACCCTAATTAAGACTGCACTTCAACTCTAAAGTGAGGATATTAATATTAACATGATAGGTGCACTGTGAAGATTCAGTAAAGTGCCATGTGTGGAGCACAAGCCAGACTCTGACACATTATAATGTGCCTTTTTAGTGGAAGTCATTATTCCTGTCGTTAATATTGCTATTGGGATTTTAAAAAAATCATTATGGCCACTAACCTATGTGCTCCATATGGGTAGGGACTGTGTCTGACTTGTTTTCTCCACTCTCTCAAATGGTGCTTAGCATATGACAGCACTCAGTGCCTACTTGCTAAATGAATGAATAAGTGTCTAATTGCTGGGCTCAGGAGATGGCTCAGTGGGTAAAATCCTTGCTGTATAAGCCTAAGAACCTGAATTTAGAACCCCAGCATCTATGCAAAAAAAAAAAAAAAAGAAGAAGAAGAAGAAGAAGAAGAAGAAGAAGAAGAAGAAGAAGAAGAAGAAGAAGAAGAAGAAGAAGAAGAAGAAAAACAGAACAATGACATGTGTCTGTAATCTAGACACTGGGAGACAGAGACAGTAGAGGCTAAGGGCTTGCTGGCAGCTAGTGTAGCCAATCAGTGAGAGACATTGTCTCAAAGCATACACTGGAGGGCAATAGAGAAAGATGTCTCATGTTGACCTCTGAAATACATGCAGGTATATTCACCCATCCACATCACACACACACACACACACACACACACACACACACACACACACACACCTATAACTATTAACCAAGCACAGTGTGCGTTTCTGATAAAGTAGGCAAGAAACCTTTCCATCAAGGCTGTCCCGTAACCTCTTCTAATGTTTTCGTGGACCATCTACTGACTACTGCCCCACAAACAACAACTGTGCTATGATTCCTCCATGTGACAAGGACACACTTGCCTGCCAGGTGGCAAACCATGCTACTACATGTGTCTCCAAGCACTACACCTTTGGGCAGCTTGGACTCGGCATGCAGACCTCTTTCACTGCAGAGCACAAAGAGGGTTCACCCTGATTCAGAAGCTCACCGTAACAGGTGGAGGCATGGGAGTTTAAGTCACTTTCCTGTACTCTGAAACTAGACTTCAAAACTTACCTAATGCCTGCCATATACAGATCACAGACAACCCATACACTCTGCACGGTAGCTATTAACACGAACATATACCACTGAGGCTCAGGAGTAGCTTGCCTGAAAGCACATAGCTAATACAATTTTATAATGCATAGTCATTTCTAAAATTGGTACGAGTTCTATTCCAATTGCCTCTGAGCTGCTTTGAGTGTTACCCAGCACAACCGTTTTTGCCTAACTAACACATGAGTTTGAGAATCGATGTCAGGACATGAAATCATTCTACCACTTAGCTCTGTAGAGCATCAGTTGCCCCCTGGCCCAACAGAGGCAAGAGAGAAGATTTGGGGTATCCACATAATGGCAATTTCTTGGCAGTGTCTACGGGCCTTATACATGAGCAGACACCATTGTGGGATTGGCTTAATGAGTAGCTTATGTAAGGGCCCCTGCACAATGACTGGCATGCAGCAGGTACACAATGTGTGTGTGTTAGATTTAATTCTGAAAAAAAAAAAAAAAAAAACGAATTCTCTCCTTAAATACGCATCACATAGGTATCCGGGGGCCCTCAGCGACAGGACAGATAGGATCTGGGCTCTTACAGACTGATGTTCAGGTCAAGGAAACACACAATGAGCTGGTAAGCTAATAATTAGTATATAAGAAGAGCCAGGCAGTGTTGCATGATGGGAAGAAAATCCACAGTAGAGAGTGGGAGACAGCAAGCATCTTTGCAGGAAAACATCTCATGAGAGGAGACCTTTCAGCAAAGAACTGGTCTAGCCTACGGAAATGGGTCCACATGCTAACAAAGGAATAAGGTAAAAGTGCTAATGTTCTGGGTCCAGATTTCACTGGAGTCTGCTATGACAGTTGAACAAACCTTAGGACCCAGTCCACCTAGTGCCATGGCCAGTGGTCTGTGTGCCTCGGCACAGCTTCTATGAGAGGAAAAAAAATTCAAATATCTGTGGTGACAGAACACAGATGGTTTGAACCAGAGAATTGGGTTTCATGAGCCTGCATGCATATGGTGAGTGTGTGTGTATGTGTGTATATGTGTATGTGTGTATGTGTGTATGTGAGTTTGTGTGTGTGTGCACGCTCACGTGTGCACAGGACTATGTGTCTGCAACACCAGAGGAATATGGTGGGGGTGATGGAGGGGCGAGTCAGGGCATTGTTATGTGTGTGTGCCTCTAAAGCCCAGGGGACTGATCTCTGTGTGGGCAGTGAGGTAGAAGCCTAGTCAGCCACAAGCAAAGCTGAGCAAATGAAAACAAAATGTCCTTTTACCCAGCTTTGCCTTCGCTTCCTCCCCCTCTGGGTCGCAAATGTCCGTGTTTATTCCTAGTTCACAAACTGCCTGGCAGCAAGGAGAGTGTTGTTTCAGTCTCTAAGGGTTGCCTAGGTGCCGAGTCTGGCCACTTCTCCATCCTCAGGTCACTTCATGCAACTTTGTAAGGTGGTGATTCTCCTGTTTTGCAGATAGGACCCGTGGCTCACTGTGGGTCAGCTTTCAGAGCAGCCCCTTTCTCACCCCCGGCTGCCGCTCACTGGCACAGCTGAGATTCTCACCCAGCCTAAGCCATGTCTCCCACGTGAGCGGCAGGAGGGCTCCTCCAAGACTCCAGACACAGCCATGCAGTTATGGGGATTGATAGCCAACTCCCAGCATCCTCTAACCCCCTCCCTACTGGCCTGTGCCCACCCTCCGGATGCAGCAGGAGCCAGGCTGGGCACTAATTTACACTTGTTTAACTACAGCTGCCGCCCACCAGCCATGTGTCTATCCGCCATTTATTGCGCTTTCCAAAGCCCTGCCCGGCACTCAGGGGCATTTCCTGCCTGCACTAATGGAGGAGAATAGACGCATTATATGTGAATAATGGATTATGATGATACAATTTGGGTCTCTTAGCTCTCACCGAACCTAGGCTGGCCTTGCATTATTGATAACTTACACACACCTTCCCAAGCGTGTTTATGTAAATATTTAATAGGGAAAGCAAGTTAACCCATTGGTTTCAGCCTTTTCGAGAGCACTAGGGTAAAGGCTATGAAGGGTTACTGGGGGACCTGGGGCAGATGGAGTCTGTTTGATCCCTTTGGGAAAGCCGGGAGGTTCCTAGGACGTTCACATGGTCACAAGGCGTCTGTAGCCTGGAAGGCTGAGATTTTCCAAGACTGGAAAGCAAAGCATGGGTCAGCCCGGCCACGAAAGACATGCCTCTGGTCTAAAAAGACATGCCTCTGCTGCCATGAGGGACACTGCATGCTGGACCACAGCCAGGGCAAGTCCTATCACCAAATAAATCAAACCACTGCCTCCGCCATAGGTTACATGGCTGGTTTCCTGGCTTTTCACCTGGGCTCCATGTTTCACACTCCATTTCCTGATGGAAAGCTGTGCTCTATCCACCTTCCCGTACCACTTGCTGGACAGCAAGTTCCTTAATCTCTCTGAACATTGTTGTCACATCTGTAAAATGGGGAGTGAGCGTGCCTCCAGGATGCTCAGAGGTTTGTGCAGTGATACCTTGCCAATGTATTGTGTATCTGAAGGGATCAGGGCAGAGGCCAGTGTGCAGTGAGGTCTGGGTATCACCCATTATCACATAGCAGCAATCATGAGAGGTCTATGTTTTCCCCAGGATCTTCATGACCGTGGCACACAGTAATTGGTAGTGTTTCTTAGCAGTGTGGAAAATACTTGTGCTTCCTACAGTTAATCAAACACTATAGTTATTTTACTAATATTGTTTCTGGCAATTAAATTACTTTGTACCCTCCGGGGAGTCACCAGAGTGGGGTATTTGCCACATCCGATTGTGCTGAACGGAGAGGGTCAGGCAGGATAGGAAACCCATGGCAGACTCCCTCTCAAGCCCACCACCAGCACCACCCCCTAGATTCCTGCTTTTTCTCTGGCGTATGTTTCCTATCTTTCCCTCCAGGCTGTTTCTGACAAGCCATCCTTTACAGAGCATGAGGCCTTTTACTGCCGAGCCTTCAGACTGGTACACTCCTCCTCTGAAGAGCACCCTTCCTCTACCTCCCTGGGATCCCCCAATGTTTTCAGCCTGTGGTTTAGGCATCGTCTCCTCCACCAAGTGTTCCCTGACTCTCAGTTGGTCTCACTTTGACTTGAAGCACTTGGCTTGTTCTTCTGCATGGCCACAGACTTGTAGTACTGAAGTCCCCAGAGACAGACTCTGGGTCCAACAGATTCTCTGTAGCCCCAGCCCCTCCTCCACATGGGTCCTGTGCTGCATAGGAGTGCTCAGGTCTGATCTCACCCTGCACCCTCAGGATCTCAGGTGCAGAGGGAGAAGAAGACAAACAGAAACCAGAGACGAGGGCAGAAAGATGGGTTAGGTGATGTGGAGGAGAGAAGAATGCACTGAACAGAGAAGGTCTGAGGGAGTGGAGGTTATGAAGAAGACACCCAGCTCAAAGACCCCAGAAGCACCGGTGGGCACCACACATGGAGTCAGGACCTGCAAAGTGCCCTTCCTGTGTCTCTCCTGCAGAGTATTAAGACAGAAGACTGACTTGTATTTAAAGAAATCATTCTAGCTATCCTGTGGGTCACAGGCCACTAGTGACAAGTTTCATCCAGAGCAGAGAGATTAATAAGGAAGCTACTGTGCCCAGTAAGGCATGGTTGTGACTTATCCTAGGATGGGGGTAACAAGATGACAGGGATAGTGAGTGAGAGGGAGAGATGTCCGGGGGTGGGGGTGGGGGTCAGAGATGATGGGCCAGGCATTCAGGCTATACCAGAAAGGGAGGATAGAGCCGATCCCATTCCTGGAGGTTCAAGTATTTGACGGGAATGACAAGTGAAACAGGATTTACCTGAGGAGCTCATTCCATCTCAAAACTATGGTGTTGCTGTTCACTGAGGTAGGGAGGACTGGGATGGAGCAGACTTGAGAATGAGGAACCCATTGGGATATGATATGAGACAGGAGATTTGAGATATTCCTCAGATGTCCACCCAAGGGGACAGTTTGGGTGGGCAACAAACAGCACAGAGGGCTGTCAAGCGATGGAGGAAAGTTATGAGTGGGATGTGAGGTCATCAACATACAGACAGGAGTGATGACAGGCGGAGGTGTGTGAGACACTGGAACCTGAGTCTATACGGTGCATGAGTCTTGGGGGCAGGAGGAAACCCATCAAAAGAGGCAGGGACATAGTGGCCCATGGGGGTCACAAAGAAACTCATTTGCTAAAACTTCAGTACCTTGGAGCTATAATGAGCAATTATAATAAAATTGCTTCCAATACCTGCTTCAGGTAGAGTTTTTCCTCTAATCCCTTGACTTAGGAATTTGGGTTCCCATTTAATGGATTAGAAAAATAAGGCTCAGCAAGAAGAAGCTACTTGGTCAAGGTATCATGGGAAATCATTAGAAACTGCCTAAACTAACGTGTGTCTGCTGAGAGCTGGGTGTGCTTTGGTCTTGTTTTTTGTTTTTTGTTTGTTTGGTTTTTTTTAAACAGAGTCTCATATATCCCAAGCTGGCCTTGAGCTTCCTATACAGTTGGTAATGGTCTTGAATCCTGCCTCCACCTCCCAAGTGCTGGGATGACAGGCATTCACTTGATTATGCCTGGCTACAACCCCAAGCTGGGACTCCATGAAGGTTGAAGAAGCACCGTACCACCACAGCCACACCCCCAAACCTGCTCTTTATTCAGCAGAAGTGTCATCTATCCATTTTGCAGATGAGGAAACAGAGGTTTAGAGTCTCACTTGATGACCTCCCCCAAGCTTCCCAAAGAAGAAATAGCTGACAGAGACATGAACCTGATAACCTGTCTTCCAACAGACATTTATAATTTCCCTAAATTGCAATTGTGGATGGGACTGGGATGATAATTAAATGTGGCTTCTCTGTTTGAAATGCTACATCTCCTCCAGGGGTCATGTGCCTGGCTGGTGTCATTGTGGCCATTGCCTGGGTCCTATGCTGGGAATGTGGAAGGAAGAGAGATCCATTCCCAAGCCAAGCTGGATATTCCCAGGAAGTCCTTTCCCTTCCATCAGCCCAGCATCTGCCCCGTGCCAGCTCCTGCCTGGCTGCCAGATGTGCCAGCTGTGACTCTTCTCCACCGAGAGCCTCGTTTATTAATTAATGTGGACGCCAAGGGGGCAACTTCTCAGGCCCAGCCTCACAGCAGATCTTGGCACATTTTTCAGACTTTGTTTAATAATTTATCATCTTTTAATCATAAAAATAATTAGCACAAGAGCGATAATCTGTGTTCTGCTGAGAGCAGACCAGCGGAGGAGGGTTTTTTTTTTGACAGTGCCAGAACCCAGAGAGCCATGCATTGGCAGAGAGGCGAAGGAAGGCTGGCACAGGGCCAGGTGTCCTCTCTAGAGCTAGCTTAGGGGAGCTAGCATGGCAGAGACACTGCCTGCCTTTGAGCAGGCCTTTGGGGAACTTGAGGTCTTGCTGTTTGCTTGGCCTGACTCACTGCCATAACCTTTGGGAAGTTGTCTCCCTCTCTGGTTCTTTATTTTTCCCATCTGTCAAATGAAAGTTGGCTTAAACAATACCTCAAGATCATTTTGTTCAAGGTGTCATGAGACAGTGATGTAGCAAATATGAACATAGTGATGTGTAGCAATGAGGTGACCAAGCAAGAGAGTCTATACGAGCCGTGATAATGTCTTTTGTGTCCCCCACGCCATACCCAGCAAGAGAGAATGCTCCCTTCTGGGTACCCACAGCTGCTCACAAAGCCCTGGGACAAGTATAAACTGCGTGTCTTGGCACAGAGCTCCTTCCCTAAGCCTCTGGTTACCCAAAGGGAGGTATTGTCATTCGTGGCATATAGGTATTCTAGAGAAGATCTAAGGGGAATAATAATAATAATAATAATAATAATAATAATAATAATGTCTTCCCTTGGATACACTGATCCCATTATTCCCTAAATGGAATGGTCACTTTAACTTATTCAATATGTTGGTTCTAGAGCGTGGTGGGGACAGCTACATGTTTGGTGCCCACATACCTCATAAAGAGTAGACAACTTAAAAATGTCAGATCCAAGGACCTATGCTAAAGAGATCCAACCTGCATAAGCAGATACACGCTCCCCCAGGTGATGGTAGATTGGGGGTAGGAGGGGCTTCAGATAGGACCACAGCAGATCATGGGAGTGATTCTGAGTCTTGCAGGTTCAAGTGCAAGCCCTTGGCCTCGGGGAACCTCAATCTCTTCATGTATAATTTGGGGATACCTGTTTTAGCTTAAGAGTCCCTAGATAGACCCTAAGACAAACATCTGAGAATTAGATAGTAGTAATAGATACCATGTCATCCATCATCAAAGCCTGAGAGATTCCCTGTCAGGCTCATTCCCGACAGTGTTCACTGGCCTGTGGTCTAGGGCATCGCAGAAAGAGACATCCCTCAGAGTCATGTCCCCTGAAGGAGAGGAAGCTGGACTCTTGGGACCCAGCCATTTCCCAGCACTCTGGCAGCCAGAGGAAGTTCTGGAGAGGCTCATGGGCTCATAGAGCTGGTATGCAGGGCCCTCTGCACCCTGAGCTGCTCTAAGGAGGATAGGTCCTGAAGTGCTAAGAAAGGAGCCCCAGTGAGCCCTCACTAAAGTCCCCCCTGGCCTTTTCCACCATGATCTGCTTTCCAGGTCTTCACAGACTTTTACCTGTCTGTCCCTCTTGGGTCCCACTCATGGCTAAGTGCCCAGAAACTCCCCCCCCCCTGGCCACCTTCCCAATGCTTCCTGCAAAGCCTGACCCTGAAGTTCTGCTTCCTGGGCTCTATCCTTGGCATGCCACTGGAGCCAGAGGGCTTCCTCTGGTCATCCCCTGAGCAGCCAGGACTCCTCTGGTCCACTATACCACTGTCTCTTGGCCCATGATTCTTGATCATTGCTATCTTTCTTCCTATGCCATCCAGAAGTTGCCAGTGTGACCGGACCCACCCCTTCGCTCCCGTTTCCTGGGGCATATTGTGGGCAGTTGATTCTAAGACCCTTCTGAAGAACTACTACATAAGAGCCGATTTGCCTAAAAGACCATTGGTGTGAACAGTCGGCAACTGGGATCAGGGCTCAGATCAGTCAGGGTCAGGGGTCAGTCAAGATCATAATCAGGGCTCATATCAAAGTTCCAGCTCAGGAGTCATTCTGAGGAATCAGGGCAAAGCCTGCGGTCAGGCTCAGGGTTATACTTGGCCAAGGTCCAGAGGCTCTTCTAACCCAGGACCCCACTGTCTCCAATGGCTTATCTGACAGTTCATTCCAGACCTTGGAACCTACTGTTGATCCCCTACCCTGGTGTCCCTGGAAACCTCCAACTCATTCCTCCCTATGGGTGTGCCTGCATATCCCTTCACGTGTAACACCCTCCTGGCCAGGCGGCAGGGATTCCCAAGTCCATCTGTCTGCTGAGCTGTCGTGGGAACCGAGCTCAGCAAATGGGCCCGAGCCGTCTCCCTCCGGAGCCTGCCTCCAGACTGTTGGCGTTCACGGCTCTGCCTCGCAGCCTCCGAGCTGGGCTCGTGCTGCAGAGCCCAAACACCGTCCACTGCTCAGTTCCAGCCAGCACCAAGCACTCCCCAGATGGGCAGGGACCGCACCGAGCCTGCCTGCCTCCTGCCTCAGACACTGCTCGCTCCCTGCCAGAGGCCCAGGGAGATGCCCAGTCCCTAAGTCCATAGCCTAAGGACAAGGCAGGACCAGAGGAGGGCAGGGAACCAGTTATCCCCAGCTTTAGGAACCCACACATCATTTAACCAGTGTTCCTCCCACCCTGACCCTAGCACTGCTAAGGCTCAGCCTATCCCTCATCAAGAGCCTGCCTGAGGCTCCCCACTGGACTGCTCAGGGGAACTGCAGAACCCAGACAAACCATGGTGAGTGTGTGTTCCCAGGCTAAACAGCTGAACTGGTCAAGTCTTGGTTTCAATACCAGGATTATTACGACTTTGAGTTGTATGAACTTAGACAAGATGTCCCACTTTCTCACCAAGGAGGAGTCCCAAGATATCCCAAACACCAAACCAACCCCTCCCCTTCAGCTGAAGTGGTTAAGTATTGTCCCCGGTGACTGGGTTCAGAAACAGGAAGGGAGCGCAAGTCTTCCTCAAGAACCCATTCTGAAACTACACTATTGTAGTTTAAATCCCAGGCCTGGTACTCACCAATAAGCAAGTACTTGCTTATTGTATTATATATGGATATTATAATGGTACTATATTATATAATGATATTTGATATCACGAAATCAACTTCCTCATCCATCTGTGGAAATGATGCCAATACCCATCTCCTGTGGCTGTGAGGATTTAATTAATATCTATGTAAAACATTACATTGCCAAGTTTAGCTAACCCAAGGTTGGGCCTGGTGTCCTTATTAAGCTGGTATCTGTATCTGGGCTTAGAACAACACCTGCCACATAGTAACTATTGCCGACATATTTGCAAGTGTTTTTATTACCATGTTCATCATTTCCTGCTCAATTCCTCTCTTCTGAAATCTAGAAGATAGAATCAGATACACAACAAATAAAGTCCCTTCTCAGAGAAATACACGGGATCTGTTGGCAAATGAGGTCGACATAGACTCTGACCTTCCAGGAGCTCACTTCGGTGAGGAGCCCCAGGGACAGCACTGTTGTGAAGATATTCCCTCCAAGTTGGACGTGATTACTGTCACCTTGAACCAGAGGAGTTGTGAGCAGACCTGCACAAGAGCATGACTATTGATACTCATTCATGGAGACAGCAAGGAAGCTCACAAGGCGTTCCTCTGTAGACAGGCTATGCTAGATGTGCATGCTACAATACTGGTCCCTTCAGTCCAGTTGCTGGAGACCTGCTATCTGGCTCAGGTCTTCCCTTCCCCTGGGTGAATTCAACATCCATGGGAACCTCCCATACAATATCCAAACTTCCCAGGCCTTTGGCCTCATTCCTAATGACTTTATCCTCCCAGCCTCAGTCCCTGTCTCACCAAAACCCTTGCCATTACCCTAAACTGTTCTCCCTCACACCAAATTCATGATGTCTGTCACCACCTCTCCATCCCTACAAGCTTGCATCAGGACCAAGATCTCTGCCAGCCTCTTTAGCTTTCGATGGGTCCATGGGGTCCATGGTTAAGCATGTTACCTGCACTCATGCCATCTCTTCTGACTCTCCCCAGTACCCCGTCCCTTCCTACCCATGCATCAAAGCCCTGGTCCTGACCCTAACACCCTGCTTTCTGCATGCAACACAAAAACACATAAGTCCACCATCACTGATATCTCATGACTCACGAGCATTTCTTCCTAGCAACTGACTCTCTTCTGCTCTGATTTCCCAGATCCTTACCTGATGACCTCACTCCCCATTTCACAAAGAAATGGAAGTCATTTGAAAAGAATCCCACCTACAACCTGCATCATCAGTCCTCGGGTACCACAGATGGGTCCTTCCTCCCACCCCACCCCCCTGGGCTTTGCAGCCCCTCCTCTCCCACCTGCTCAGAACCATTCACTCCTACTGTGCTGGCTCCCTCCTGTCTTTATCTTCTTCCTCTAATGATGTTTAGATAGTCAAGACACCATGGCAGAGCAAGCCCCCATGTGAGCCACATCCCCCACTATTATACAGTTCATGCCCTCTTGCTCTCTCTGTTTCTATCTCTATCTGTCTCTATCTCTGTCTCTGTGTGTGTGTGTCTGTCTGTCTCTCTGTCTCTGTCTATCTCTGTCTCTGTCTCTGTCTCTGTCTCTCTCTCTCTCTCTCTCTCTCTCTCTCTCTCTCTCTCTCTCTCTCTCTTTGTCTTTCTCCTCCACAGCCAAAGTCTCCCAAGAGTTGTCTTTATTGGTGTCTTTATAAGATAAGTGTTAGAATTATGGCCGGGCTGTGGTGGCGCACGCCTTTAATCCCAGCACTTAGGAGGCATAGGCAGGCAGATTTCTGAGTTCGAGGTCAGCCTGGTCTACAGAGTGAGTTCCAGGACAGCCACGGCTACACAGAAAAACCCTGTCTCAACCACCCCACCCCACCCCCCCAAAAAAGAGTTAGAATTATGTACACTGGACCCACAGTTTGAATTCAAATCAGGTTTGAATTCTAGCTCCATTTCTTACCAGCTGTGTGACCCCAGGCAGACTACTAACCTCTCTCTGCTGTTTCTCTTCTGTCTTCCCCAGAGTCCCTGTAAGGAGTTACACACAGGCAGTGCATAGATCAGAGCCCACCTGCAATAAGGGTGTGTCTGGGGTCACCATTACTGGCTGTCATTACTGATGCTGTGATTGTTTCCGCTCATTTTGATCTTAAGCCTGCTTTTCCTCTACCTCTTGGGGAGATTCTTTCTGGTTTCTTGGGAGGTTCATCCTCCTGCCCCAGACCAGGAGGTAAAACTTCACCATGGACGGCTCATACCTACCATGGGCCACTGCTCTTGTGATATGCTTTGGATAATACTGGACATAACATTTGGCTTGAGTATCTGTCCCCAGCGTGACAGTACTCAAGGGACAGGACCTACAGGATGGATGGACTACAGGCTGAGAGGTCCCAGCCACTAGTGACATCTCCTGAATTGATTTAGCGACTCTGGTCTGGCCAGTTACTCTCTTGTTTCTTGGCCACAAGTGCATGGTTTGTTCTGGCTCATGCTCCTGGACCACAGTCATCTCACCCTCTCCTCAGAGACTTACAACAATCGCTGTACCTTATTTTTGACTGGAACCTGCAAAAACTGTAAGTCAGATCCTTCTCTCTCTTTTTTCTCTGCAATAGTGATTGAAACCTGACTAAGACTCTCCACAACTATGTCCAAGCCAATGCTCTCCTGTGGCCTTATGTTAATATCCTATTCAGCATTGCACTGAGGTGCATCAGGAACCAGCCTTAAGGGCTACTGAGATGGCTGGGGGCAGGGCAGGGGGCAGGGGACACTGGTCACCAAACCTGACATCCTGAGTTTGGATCCTAGAACCCATATGGTGGGAGGAGGGTACTGACTCCCACAGGTTGTCCTCTGATCTCTCTGTCTCTCTGTCTCTCTGTCTCTCTGTCTCTCTGTCTCTCTGTCTCCCTGTCTCTCTCTCTCTCTGTCTCTCTCTCTCTGTCTCTCTCTCTGTCTCTCTCTCTGTCTCTCTCTCTCTCTACCTCACTCTTCCATCCCCCTTCCCCATCTCTCCCCTCCCCTTCTCATGCCTTTCTCTCTAATCTAATCTGAGCAACTACACTGCTCACTTCCTCCCAGTCTCCAAGCTAGACCCTTCCTCTGACTCTAATTTCCACCCAGCATCAACACTGATCTGTTTTGTTTTTGAGACAGGGTTTCCTCTGTGTAGCCTTGGCTGTCCTGGAACTTACTCTGTAGACCAGGGTGGCCTCAAACTCACAGAAATCTGCCTGCCTCTGCCTCCTGAGTGCTGAGACTAAAGGTGTGTGCTGCCACAGCCTGGCTTGACACTGATCTTTTAAAGGCCTGGTTGCTCTCCACCACTCAGCACTGGTCTCTTTTATTCAGACTTCTTCCTTGGCCCCACATAGTAGCAGGTCTGCCGCAGCTCCTAACCGTACAACCTCTCTGCCTTCCAGTCCAACTTGTTTCTTATCCTAAAACCTCTGTAAAAATCCCATGGTGCATCAGTAGCTCTGGTCAGCCCTTAAGCCTTTCCTGAACCTGATCACTGTGTCAATGGCATGCACAGCCTCTGTGCTCGCCTCTAGAGCTGATGGGTAGACTCTTGTGTTAGTCTTTTTTCCGTTGCTGGAACAAAATGCTCAAGGCTGGATAATTTGTGAAGTAAAGAGGTCGATTTAGCTCACAGTTTTAGAGGTCCAAGAACACAGCACTGCCTTCTGCTCAGCTCTAGCGAGGGCCTTCTGGCTGCATCACAATGTAACAGGTGGCTTCATGACAAGAATATGTGTGAGCGGGGAAAACAGCCACATGGCAGGACTGGAAGCAACGGAGATCCTTTTATAGCAATCCCTTCTCACAGGAACTAAGAGGAGACCATCAGAGCTCCATTCAGCCACCAGCCACCAGCCACCAGCCACCAGCCACCAGCCACCAGCCACCAGCCACCAGCCACCAGCCACCAGCCACCAGGCTGCTGCGCTTAAAGATCTCATCACTCAACACTGTAACCTAGGAGCCAAGCTTCCAACATATAAAGCTTTGGGAGATACCTGAGCCATCCAAATGATAGCAACTCCCACGGGGAAGAGCCCTGCAAATGCAAGGAGAAACCATGCCGTCCAGTGCCACCAGCAGGGTGGACATCAGGCTCTGTTCCTGCGTGTTTCTTTAGGTCTGTAAGCTAGATGTCAACCTGCAGGATCTTCTGCAGCTGAGAATAGGGGAGAAAAGATATTCACAGGCAGACGATTTTAAGATCAATTGGCTTTTCTATCTCTACTCTCAGAGACAGCCTATGCATATTAGCATACATGGACACTTAGATCTGCAGTAAGATACCCTCTTGGATATGCCCCCTGCCCCACCTGTGTGTGTGTGTTTGTACATATACATGTATGTGAATAGTCATGCACCTATGTATACATGCACACGGCACCAGACGTTACCATCAATAATCTTCGATCTCTGTCCGTTTTGTTCGAGATAGGATCTCTCACTGAACCAGAGCTTAGCAATTCAACTTGGCTGCCCGGCCAGTGAGCCCCTGGGGATCCTCCAGTCTCTGCCTCCCCAGTGACTGGATTACAGGGATATGCTGTTGTCTCTGGCTTTCTCTGTGGTTGCAGGGGATTCACACTCAGGTCTGCATGCTGCGGCAGCAAGTGCTTTACCCACGGAGCCATCGCCCCAGCCATATCTGGCTTTCTTTAAACCCCCCCCACCCCACCTCTCATCTGTGTTTGTTTGCAAATCCTCTCTCTCCACACTCCGCTATAAGGTGACTTCGAGTACTTCCTACTGCTCTGGCAGTGGGTGCTCCCAGAAGTCACTTTATACATCCTTGTTCTAACCCTAAATCTCCTGTGGACTGGACAAACAAAAATGGAACCTAGCAAAACTACTCACAAAGTAGGAGAAGACATTCATAGGCACCTGCCTCCACGTGAGGAACACGGGCATGTTCTATGGCACTATATCATGATGGTGTTAATCAATTACCTTGGCTCTTCACCCTTGACTAGGGTACTAGAGCTGCCAGAGAAACCAAGTTCTAGACACACAGTATGCCACTCTACCCTCATGTCTCTCTGTTACGTGTCAGCAGAAAGGCAGAAGCTAGCCTGCCCACTTCCATGTGGTTCTTGCCATGGATCACCCTGGCAGTACCAAGAACTCCCCAGGACAGCCCAGGCAAGCTCAGATTTAAGCTCGACAGATGTGGTTCAACAAGAAAGTCCTCTGTCACACCTGGGACAGCTATAACTGTCAGGTGACAGAAAGATCAGCATAAAAACATTACAAAGCAGAGCCCAAGAGAGGTCCCAGAGCAGTGCATAGCCATGGGTGAGTGTGTGTGCACGCGCATGTGTGTGCGTGTGTAAATATGCACACATACAAACACAGAAAAAGAAGCGTAGGTTTTGTGAAACACAGGAATACATTCAGAGAAAGTTCTGTGTAGATGAGAAAGAGGACAACAGATTGGCTGATCTGACCTGAGGCAAGGTGCCAAGAGCCCTATGGCAGAGCCTCATGGAACCATTGTCCTGAAGTCTAGAACAGAAGCTGTGACTGCCACTGTGGTCTGGCATGTGGGTTTCTCTCCTGTCTGTCTCATAAACCTCTGAAGTATGCCGACCCACGGATGAGTCTGTGGTCTGATTTGTGGTCTCCCAGTGTGGTCTGCCACAGATCCACAAAGGAACAAGGAGTCCAGAATCAGGTCAGGCCCAGGAATGTCAGACGGACGACGGGGCTGGGATGCGCTGTCCCTTCTACAGCCTTTTAGGGGAGTGGGGGGAGGCGTTGGCGGTTCCTGTGAGTTATGACTTTTATTATGCAGAAAACAGGCACATTAACTTCAGGTCCTTTGAAAAATGTGGTCCTGTAATCAGAGTCTGTGTCTGTCCTGATGCACGGTGGCACCAGGCCAGGGAAGTGCAAGGATGAAATAAACATTTAGAGAGACAACTGCATTTGCAGATCCAAGAATTGAGTTATATGCATTTCTGACAGCTTCCTGAATCACAGCCCACGTCTCCGCCTGGCGAAACTGGGACCTGGCCCTTTAACTAGACTCCATTTCACATAATTAAAGACTCACAAAATTAAATGGCCTGCATGGAAAGTGGCTTTCAGTGGACTAAATGCCGGGAGCAATCTCCTCGCCGGAGTGGAGAAGTGACACTAGCGTGCAGATCGATATCATCTCTGTTATTAATATCAAAAGCACATTACTTTGTTTTTGCCTGGCTCCCCTCCAAGCCTCCGGCCCTGCCGCGGAGCAGCCATTTGCTCGGGCCATAATTTACTTTGGTGAGTTTTTAAGGTATTGTTTTGTCAGGACCAATCACCGTGACGTTATAAATGGCTGGGAGGACTTGCACTCTCCCTCCATGGCATATGCAGCGAAATTAATTTTTAAAAGTTTCACGTCAATTACTCCTGTCCTTGAGTTATGCAGGGGGACAAAGGAGCCGAGACGTAAGGATGTGAGTGATCTCAAACCGATGAGCTAACGACACACAGAGGGCCTAGGCTGCGGACCAGAGCAGACATGACACTATCTTTAATTGATGCATTGAATTAAACAATGCTAAAGCCAAATAAATATTGACCACTTAGCAAAAGAACCATTGATTTTTATGATGGACAACAATGCCATCCTGCACTCTGCCTGCTGGGAGGGGGGTTGGAGTTGGGGGGGGGTCTCGTTGGATCCAGAACACACCCAAGGCTGGATGATAGGAGGAGAGACCATAACACTTTGGTAGAACTTGGCAACCTGTGTATGAATATTCTCCGTGTTTTTTGCTCTATCTGACCCAAACTCCCTTGCTCTGGTCAAACCATCCTGTTCTTACTCTGTATTCAGGAGACCTCTGGCACTGCCCTGCCTCTTTCTCCACTGCAGCACTCATAGTTAGGTCAGAGGCTGCAAACCTCCTTTCACCAGGATCCCCACCTGCCTGCCTCCTCTGCTTTGTCCCAGAACCAAACTGCATGGCTTACCTCCTCCCTGCACACAGAACACATCACTCACCTACTTTTCTGCCTGAAAATCAGGGGGACACAGGGTGGCGAACACAGAGCCTTATGCCAAAAGAGAGAACTAGATCTCCCACCTACGCTCACCCAAGATGAACCTGCTCCTTTTCCAGACAGCATGTAGCTGCAGTCTCCTGGAAACTCGATGGGCAGATATTAGAGTCACACTTGAACATGGACTTTTAGGAGGGAGCGCTCCAAGCCTACAGACATTCTTGTCTGTTTCACCTCACACTTCTGACGGTACACTGCTATCTCAAAATTCCACCCCACCCTTCCCCAGGGTGCAGACTCCGTGGATCTATTTCTGATGGATTCTAGACCCTCCTGGCTCTGGCACCCAACAGGCTTCTTGAGAACTACTTGTATAATGAATGAATAGTATGAACAAGTCATTAAAGGGTAAAATTTTACATTGTCTTCTGAGAGGAACAGGCCACCTGGTACCCATTACCCTAGAGCCACCTGTCACAATGCCTGCAGCCTGGGAGGACGAAGCGAGAACAGGGCAAGTGACAGGGTAGACATCAGCTTTCTGTGTCAGGGGTAAACAATGGCAGAATCTAGATGGTCTTGAACCCCTGACCACATTGGGCTCCAAGATGTCTGAACAAAGCAGATATGGACTTCACCAGAGTTCAGGCAAGGGTCTTTGTCTTAACCTGTAGTCTGATATCAGAAGCCAAGGGAGAATTATCCTGTCTGTACCTCAGTATTGATGAGCCACTCAGCTGTGGAGAGTTCTCTTCCCCAATGCATTGTGATACTGTATGTCTCTGTGTGTGTTTGCCCGAGAACTTACTCAGGAACTTAACATCTTTACCAAGTAGAGATTTCAGTTATTTACTTGTTTCTCGCTCTCCATTCGGGCTATTCCTGTGGTTAAATGTGGAGGGAGACCTTAGGATGCCATTTCTAAGATTTACCCAGAGGTTGCCAAGACCTTGAAGTCCTAGCCAACCTGTGCCATGCACACAAGGCAGGCCAATGTAAGAACAGGTCACAACATGGTACTCAGGGTGTGCTGGGCAGGAGGTGCACACCCCCTGCAGAGTGAACAGCAGGCTTCAGTCCAAGCTGGACTTAGCCACAGTGAGAAGAGGGGCAGCTCGGTTAAGTAGCAAATTCACTATTCCTCCATCAACAAGCATTTGCTGAAGCAACAGGCGAGACTTGGAGCACAGATGTCTCAGCAAGTTCACAGTTGACGCGATACAAGCTGCCATGTGTGTGGTCACACCACCCCAGACACACCAGGTCAGCCCTTAGGTGGGATAAAGAGACAGGACATAGTTTCAATTGTCTTTAACTTTTATTTGCACATATCTCAGGCAAGGAAATGAGCTTTTAAATACACTCCTAGCTTATGAGGAAAGATGCATAATTCTACATCAATAGATTAATTAGGAAAAAGAAAACAACCACCAGGCCTGGGAAGCATCTGTGACAAACAGATTTCCAGTCGTAAGTGAACATGTACAGGAACCCACAAAGCACCCCGGAAGTGTACATTTTCAAACACAAGTATTTACAAGATGTGTTCTAGCAACTAGAATCTTTTTTTTTTTTTAAACAAACACTTTTGTCTCAAGGTAATACAGGAGCAGTTCTTGAGAGATATCTATTCAAATTTCGACCCTCACTGGCTATTGTTTTTAGAAAACACTGAGGAGCCTTCCAGAGGCCAGGAGTCCCAGAAAGTGTGGATTTGCTGAGCCTCACCAGCAAGAACAAACAGTACAACGCTTCTAATCTTGTTTGTTCAAACAAAGGGGACTTGCTAACTCAGTGCTTCTGCTAGCGACTCAAGTGCTCAAATAACTCATGTCAGCCCAGAAAGCATTTGTCAGGCGCCACTCCCAGAGCAGGAGAGGGAAAGGCCCGTGGTCTCCAAGACCATCAGAGTCAGATCTTGGTGTTGGAAGGACTCCTGACCTAGTAGAAAGAGGGATGGGATTCGAAACACACTGCGTGTGCCCATGTTTAGAACTGGTAATGACAGTGAGAATGTGAATTTATCGGGCCATGGGAGAGGGTGGAGGGCTCCCCAGAAGGACGTCCAGGAGCTGGATCCTGAGGAGTAATCAGGGACTTTGCAAAAAAATATGGGCAATGCATTCCTGAAAAGTGATATATCTTTGTAAGACCCAAAGGAGCCAGGATGGGGTACTGAAAATCTGTGGAAGACTGTGATATAGAATGAGAAACAGGCACAACTATTTTATCAAGTGTGTGTGTATGTGTGTGTGTGTGTGTGTGTGTGAGAGAGAGAGAGAGAGAGAGAGAGCTCATGTCCACACTCACATGCAAGTGTGTGAAAAACTAAAGGCAACTTTGCATGATGTCATCAAGAACAGCATCCACCTCCTTTGAGACAGAGTCTCTCCTGAACCTGAAGCTCACTTATTTGCCTAGACTGACTAGCTAGTTCATCCCGAGAAGTCTCCTGTCTCCATCTCTCCATCTTGAGGATTACAAGGTCATGGCATCATGCCCAGCTTTTTTGATTGAACTCTGGTCTTCATGTTTGCATGCAGGCAGTTAAATAATAACTAAGCCATCCCCTGGCCCCAGAGCTCTTAATGGTCTCTCTGTTATCAGTACAAAAGGCAGAGAGAGACATAAATCAAGTCAGAGTTTTTCCTAGACCCAAGCCCCAAGAGCTGCTATTGTACTTACAGGGAAATAGAAAGTGTCACCATGATCCTGGCCTGTTGTCACCTCTAAGCCCCAGCCTCCTCCGGTTCCTGGAGTTGGAAAACTCTAACCCCAAGGCCTTTGCACTACTTGCTCACTGAGTATGGGATGTTCTTCATCTAGATCTTTCTCTGATTAGCTTCATCATGCTCAAATCCTCCTGCAGACATCCCCTCTTGTGCTGGAGATGGGATCTCTGTCTGCAAACCAAAGCAATGGCCAGTCACTTCCCATCATGCCTTGTGTTTTACTGATATCAAGACCTGTGTTGCTCTCTAAAAACCAATGCATCTATCCATTCGGTGTGGTAACCTCTATGAAAATGATAGACTGGTCAGCTGGAGTCACTGCTGTACTCCCAGCCTCGGAGATCCTAAGAGTTCAGAAACTACTTGTTGAATGAATCAACGAATGAATGAGAGGAAGAATAAACACACCCACCCGGGGGAAGAGCCAAGAGCAGCCTTCGGGTATCTGCCATGTTTGGGAAGCAGGGAAATCCTAGGAGAAGGCTGCTTTCCCTGCTGAGCCTGGTTGTGAGCAGGAAGGCAGACCACTGTACAGCAAGGATGGAGGGACAGGGTGGGGGTGGGGCTGAAGAACATCCATGTGGATCCAACTCATCATCCTAGGCCAAACTGCTCTCCATGGTGCTGGCAGGAGGCTAGTGGGAAAAAGAGGAGAAAATGTGGATGGGATTGATAGAAACCTTAAGGACCAGTTAGACACCAGCCTACAGCCCCTCCCCTCCCACCTGTACATCTCTGCAGTACAGGGAAGGACAGACTCAAGACTGAAGCCAAAAGAAATTCAGGACAACCCAGGCCAAGCTAAAATGCTCACGCTCCACCTAGTTCAGCTATTATTATTATTATTATTATTATTATTATTATTATTATTATCATTATCATTATTATTTCCCCCTTCCCTTCTCCCGCTTGCTCCGGCCCTGCTCACTCTGGGCCAAAGGTTTTTATTTATTTGTTATATGTAAGTTCACTGTAGCTGACCCATAAGAGGGCATCAGATCTCATTACAGATGGTTGTGAGCCACCATGTGGTGGCTGGGATTTGAACTCATGACCCCTGGAAGAGCAGTCAGCTCTCTTAACCGCTGAGCCATCTCACCAGCCTCCCTAGGACTTCTAGTTCTGCTCTTGCTTGCACAGAGAACAATGTTTATCCATAGTCTACCAAAGCTCCACTCGGCCCTCAAAGGCCAGTTGGGGAAATAGTCTTCTAGAAGCTTTTCCTGACCCTCCTCTGCTCCTGCCAACCTTTGTCATGCTGGGTTTGCAGGTCATCCCTCGCTGGCCTGTATCCCAGTCACTCTGACCCTTACCTCTGGAATCAGCTCAGTCAGTCACTACACAGCCTCTTTCAACCTGCTTCCACATCTGTAAAACAGGAGGAGTAACATAGACCTTTGCAAGGATGCTCTGAGGCTTTCTGGAGAAGGTCTGCAGCTGTTGAGTGATGGGCATTTCATAGATCCTAGACAGGACGGTGGTGAAGAAGAAACATTTCCAAGTTTCCCCCAAATGCCTGCCAGGTGGTTAGGTGGGTGAGCGCTGGTGAGAAAACAAAACAAGGAAACAAAAACGTGGGCCTCAGAATCCAAAATCCTGGCTCTGACGCTGTAGCTGTTATTTAAACAGGTGTCACACACCCTTAGGCCCCTTCCTCCTGCAGGTTCCTAAAACCGCCCTTAGAGAACCGTTGGGATTGACTGTATTCATTCGTCTTTCCAGTGAATCAAAAACTACAATACGTCAGACACCAGCCTGAGCGCTAAGTTAGGCTTCGGATGATCCAGGGTCTGATGCCCGTAAGGAGGAGGGGAGGGGTGGAAATAACAGCAACTGGAGTAGCGCAGTTCACGCAGGCATGCAGGCTCACCCTCAACAGGATCCACCCAGGGCCTGCTCTGTGCCAGCCCAGGAGACAGACAAGTGAGATGCTTGCCCTAATGACATTACTAATACTTAGCTAATGTGCACTAGTGTTGACTGTATGACCTTGGCCTTAAGTTCTTCACACTCCCCAAAACCCAGGTACAACTGACAGCTGTCTCCCACATTGGCAGCCAAGATTCTGTGAATTAATGTACTAGGGGCGTGGAGCAGAGGTCTGGCATCCTGCATGTGGTCAATAAATGGGAGCCCTAATTCTATTTATCAGCTCAAGAGGTAACACCAGGCGTTTAGAGCCTTGAGTGTTTGATCTCGTCTAATCATTTAATCCAGGGAGACAAGTGTTAAGACACAGCATGTGAAACCCGCCTATAAACTTAAAAGCTTTGCACATGCGAGGGCTTGCTGGTGTTTCTCAGGAGCTGGCCGGTGACAGGAAGGCATGGAGCAGTCAGCGTGAGACTGGATCACCCAGGAACACTTCTGGAAGATGAGTCGTTTAGTTTGAGGAGTAGGGCACAAGAGGCCAGCTTCAGAGGGCAGGAGGAACCACCCTTCTGCAAACCGGGATGCTTCGGCGGCTGCAGATTCAAACAGGGCAATTTAAAAACATGTAAAAGGCATAAAGTAAGAGCAGCTGTGCGCAGCTGCCGCCAAACGCTCCATCGCTGCCAGGCTTTGGACTCTAAATGACAATAAACCTTCCACCCCTTATAAATTAAGCAGACTTTCAAAAAAACCATATCTCCTCCTGCAACTTTTTATGGCTGTTTGGCAACTTTAATCATTTTGCAAAATGCAATTCCTGGCCATAAATTCTCTCCCAAGTACAGATTTAGGGAGATCTAGAGGACTGCGGCGGGTTGATAGGTAAGTTTTAATCTGACAAGGCCAAAAAGTCTATTAGATTTATAGGGAGGCAGCAGATACCCTGTAATTACACCAGGCTCGACCTCCCGGGAATCTCGAATGCATGGGGCTGGGGGCTGGGGGAGAGACTGGGAAGGAAGCATCTGGGGCAGCTGCAAGGGCAGGCCAGAAGCCCCATGGTTCAGCTCCCTGACCTGGCCTTTCCAGCCCAGGCCATGGTCACTTCCTGCACAGGCTTCCACTTTGGGTTCCAGGTCAATGAAGCCCGTAATTGATGCTCACACTCATGCATACAGTATCCACTGTGCCTGTGGCTGGCTGGAGCCTGTTGTGAAGGGCCAAGCACTCTGAAGGAGGTCACAGATCCCTGAGCAGGATGCGGAGTGAATGAAAGGCACTGGGTTTCATTCAATTACACACTCAACAAGCACGCTGCCCAGATTTGTGCTTTGTGTCGCAGACTGTATGAGACAGCAGGACAGAGCCGTAGAGCATGTGTAGGTTGTGTGTTGCACAAGACATCCTGCTAAAGGACACAGGATGCAGGCTCCAGTTCTTGACACTCCATCCCAGAGTAGACCTGTTCAACATGCTCAGGGACATGACTCTGATGGCCCAATGCCAAAGTGTTGACTGATATCTCTGTAGCTTCAACATTGGCTCATGTTCGGGAACTCCATCTAATAGGAACCCGAGGAACAAACTGGCAGCCTCTGGGCCAGCACAGAGCTTTAAAACATATACATGTAACATGCGTCTTCTCTCCCTTATCTTTTTCTTTCCCTCCCCTTCCCTCTCGTTCCTTTTTCTTTCTTTTCCACGCATTGTCCTTTCTCATTATTTCATAGCCAGAGGATAAATTTACATTTTGCTTGGCTCTAGTGTGAGTTCCAGACCTGGGCAGAGAGTTAACAGTGGTGAATGGGGAAGTAACGGATGACCTGGGACAGAAGCCACAGCATCCTCCCACGATCCCCTGGTAGCATGACAGACAGAAGAACTAACTGACAGAAGACGCTAGGCAGATGATACTAGAGTCATTATCTTGGACACCAAGAATTGGCTACATCACTTGATCTAAAGGGAATTAAGGCTGTGGGTGAAGTGAGTTACTAGCCTGCTGACTTTACAACAGAGAGCTTGTCCTGGGTCACCTGCATGGCCCCGGTGTTGTCACATGTCCTGGCAAAGTGGAACTGGAAGGAAGAAGAGGCATCAAGTCCAAATGATGCCCATGGGATAGATGTGACCAGTTAGGGCTGGCTACGGTGATATATGAAGGGGCCCAGAGCTGAGGAAACTAGGACTACAAGGAGGGAGAGCCACCCCTCGACCTTTAACCCCACCCACACCTTGATTGTAGTCCAGTGAAAACTTAGACTTCTGAACCTCAGACTGTAAGATGTTAAACATGTGCTGAGACTATCAAGTACAATAAGCCAGCACAGAAGCAGCAAATGACTGATATTGAAGCCGAGGCCTGAGGCACCAATAAGCAAGCACTTCCAGTAAAGAGAGCCGTGCCCAGGGTCAGCCCCTGTGGTCCTCATTTTGCCCTAAGTGCACTGCAGTTTACATGCACCCACATGAAGGTCTTGTGAACATTGAGGGTATGTGAAGGTAGCCTTCCTGTGGACTCAGGGTACAGCCACAGGCTGCCAGAGGAAGCCAAGTCCCAAGTGGGTTATGTAGGAGGGGTTAGTGACATACCTGGGCCAGCGTGTGTCCTGAGAGTCTTCTGAGGTTTGCCTTCACTGGCAATCCTGGGTGTTGGATCACAGGGCATTTATGACCATTTCCACAGTGCCGCTGCCTGGTAGGGGTGGGAGCTTATTGACCTCCATGTTCCTCCACTGGTACAGTGATGGCAGTTACTGCTCTTCCTGGGATGTTCTGTGGGTTAGATGAGAACGTTCACAAAACCCAAGGGCAGTGAGTACCTGGTACTGAGCACTGACTGCTATCCTTGTCAGATATGATGTAAAGACTTGAGGGTCACTCAACAGCCCAGGCCCCTGGTATTCATATCCCTGCACTATCCTCTCCCATATATATCGGCAGAACCTGTCACTTACTAATAAACCTGGAAAGGTGACAGTGTCCCTCCATGCGTCATGATTACTCTGTATTGTGTAAGCTCTGTCTTAGATGTAGGCTTTTGCTTGATGTAGTCAACAGACATGCTGAAGAAATCCCCAGGGCCAGTGACCATGGGTCACTCAGAATTGAGAGTCTCCTCGGCAGACAACCAGCCAGAATCAGATCCTGAAAGGAAACAAAAGTCAGCAGACTGCAGAGAGTTCTTGAAAGCAGACACCCACCACTGCCATCACCATCACCACCACGATCACCACTGACATCACCATTACCACCACGATCACCACTGACATCACACCATCACCACCACCATCATCACCACTGACATCAACAGTGTCACCACTACCATTACCACTGCCATCACCTCTCAACTTTACCACCGCCGTCACCATTGGCATTGCCACCACCATCACTACCTACATTGCCACCGACATCACCACTACCACCACCCACAATTCGAGTCTCCCAATTGATGACACTTGGTGGAGCTCTATGACATCCTGGAAGAGAAGCCCAATAAGCCATCAACCCACCAACATGTTTAGAAACATTACTTAAAGCTGCCAAGTTTTAAGTCCCTTAGGATCCACACAGAATGGACAACAAACCCATCCCCAAAGCACTGGGTCTCCTATTTTATAAGTGGAAACTAAGGGTTGAAAAGGGAGGGTCCAGGGGTCCTATAGCTCATTAAAGGCACAGCTTGAGTCTAGCCCATGGCCCTCCAATTCTAGAACCACTGATACTAACCCCCTACCAAGCTGCTTTGCTCCTCCAGAACAGCCAGCTCCCCCATCACCAGACCTATAGATGTCATTCTCTCCCTCTTGGCTTCCTTCACATCCTCCCTCTGTTCCCTTTCTCCCCAGGTCCCTTCCCCTCTGTCTTAGTCAGGGTTTTACTGCTGTGAACAGAAACCATGACCAAGGCAACTCGTATAAGAACAACATTTAATTGGTGCTGGCTTACAGGTTCAGAGGTTCAGTCCAGTATCATCAAGTTGGGAACATGGCAGCATCCAGGTAGGCATGGCACTGGAGATACTGAGAGTTCTACCTCTTGTTCCAAAGGCAGCTAAGAGAAGACTACCTCCCACATAGTTAGGAGGAGGATCTCATCGCCCACCCCTGCAGTGACAAACTTCCTCCAACAAGGCCACACCTCCTAATAGTGCCATTCCCTGGGCCAAGCATATTCAAACCACCACACCCACCCACACCCCACCACAGAAGAGTCACTTCATATAACACTCCCCACCTGCCTGTACTTCTGTCCTCAGGGCCTCCCATCTTGCTTCATCCCTGACAGCAAGAGGGCATCTATATAACTTAGCTTTACCTGACCAGGCCTGAGATACCCGTGCCACTCTCCCCTAATGCCACCAGAGAAGCTGGGTTACCCCCACAGGATTAGACACAGACTCTCAGTCAGGTCTTAAAAGCTCAGAGCCAGTCCCAAACCTCGTCATCCTAATGGCAGAACTAACAGAAAGTGCCCCCTTTGGCTGCCGTCGCCCATCAGTGGCCCTCCAGCCCTGCCTCCCTTCCCCTGAAGGAAAGAGGGGCTTCTTTAGAAAGGCAACAGAATAAAATATAGATAAGCATTAGTCAAATGAAATTAATGCTTCCAATATTGTTTTAGGCTCGCTCATATGCATCAAGCGTTTATGGAGTTGCCGTTTATCACGTGAGAATATTGCAGTTATATATTAGCTGACTGTCTGGTGGCCACTGCAATGGCTCTCCCTGGACCCCAGGTCGCCCTTCACAGGCAAAGTCAGCCTTGGCGACATCCATCTCTTTCCTCTGCTGACATGTCCCCAGATACTGATAAAAGGCCTTGCCCCCAACAACATATGAATATTTAAATGACAGTTAATTATTCAGCATATAATGATATGATTAGCATCCGCTTTATTGCTGGCTGTGGGCCCAGCCAAGTCTTGCCCCACACTGAGAGGGTGATGAAGAAATGCCAAAAAACGCAGGCAAGCCCCAGGTCTGTGGCATCTGCAAGGACCCGTTTGGTATTTGGGGGAAATGACCCTGAGGACATCCACAGCTGTTCTGTGTCAGGCTGCACATGGGGGTCTGGGAAGGAAATCCAACCAGCAGGGCCTCTGCTCACACAGTGCTCAGAGCCTGCCAGGAGTTCCCTTTCATCCTGCCGTGTACTCTGCAGTGGCATCACTGGATTCTGAAGCATCATGAAGTCTTGACCTTCCCAACCTTCTCTCCCTTAGAAATGAGGAAAATGAGGTTTCAGGTGAATTGACACACACACAAGGTCACATAGGGTGTGGAGGACCTGGGATTGGAGCCCTTGACTCCTGCAAGCTTGCTCTACCAGCCACAAGCAAAGCATGTGCATCACATAGGAAGCAATGCTAACATGGTGGTGCAAGACAGTGAGGCTGCATTTGGATGAAGATGAGCTAGGAGCAGCTTCTGCAAGATAGCACTGGAGCTGGGCATCCGGGAATAAATTAACTTGGGGTGCTGAGGGGCTGTGCAACCAGGACAAACAACTTCAAAGAAACAAAAGGTATGGGGTACAAAGGTAAGTGGCACCTGAAGGGAATGCACCCATAAGGGCTGGGGAGGAAAGGGTCTTAGGGGAAGATTACAAGGAGCCAAGATGTAACTGAATGGTAGAGGGCTCACACTGCCAATGCTTTGAGTGGTAAACCAGGCATGGTGGTATACATCTTTAATCCCAGCACTTGGGAGACGGACAGGGGCAGATCTCTGTGGGTTTGAGGTCAGCCTGGTCTAGCTAGTAAGAACCAGGTCAGCCAGGGCTACGTAGTGAGTCCCTGTCTCAAAAAATAAAAAAAAAAATTAATTTCTTTCCCCACCTTCACACCTCTGAATCTCAGTTTTTTTAGCTATAAAGTAAATATCCTTTCCTCAAAATGGTTTTTGTGGGTCCAAATAAGAAACTCTGCCAAGGGTTTCTTATTTGGTTAAGCCAGCGAGATGGCTTAGCAAGTAGAGGTGCTTGCTGTGTAAGCCTGGTGACCTGAGTTCAATCCCTGGAATCTACAAAGAGGTAAAAGGAGAAAACTGACTCCACAGAGTTGTCCCCTGATACCCACATGTATGTCACTGCATGTATGTCCCCCCCACACATCACACGTACACAATAATAAGTGAAAAAAGTCTCTCAAAGGGCTGGCATAGAGCAGGCAATCTGATTAAATCTCTGTCATGTTTTCAAATTGTACATCGAGAAAGTTTAAAAATCAAGGCCTGGTAGCACATGCTGTAATCTAAGTCTTAAGGGGGTGAGGCGGAAGGAGCAGCTGTTACAGCCTAGCCTGGGCTATGTAGCATAACCTATCTCAAAAAAGGAAAGAGAGAGGGGGGGGGGTTCAAATAAATTTGGACACAGTCCTGGTGCATGGCAACATTAGCTGCCCAAGCCCCCAGGACCTCGTGAAGCTTGTCCACTCAGAGTATCAGCAGCTAGGTGCTGACAACTAAAACTAACTTCAGTTTACAACAAAATCAGGGCTTGGGGAGCAACTTAAATGATATCTGATAGGAGAAAACAAGTCAGTAAATTTAACAGGAAATTTGTACCAAAATAAAAGGCCTACAGTCTTCAAAAATTAAATACGGTTAAGACAAAAAAGTTAAAAGAGGGTTGTTCTGAAAAGATCACGTATATTAATAAAAATGTATTACCTGGGTAGATGCTGGTTCAAATGTGTGTGCATACAAGTGTTCATATGTGTGAGGCTACAGGTGTGCATGCATACATTCATGTGTAAAGCTGCATGTAGGCACACACACGTTCATATGTGCAAGGCTGCATATGTGCACATAACACATTAATATATATAAGGCCATGCACATACATGCACACATTCATTTGTGTGGGGTTGCACATGTACACACACATGTTCATATATGGAAGGTTGCATTATGCACACAGGTATTCCATATGTATGAGGTTGTACATGTCCATGCAGTTGTTCATATGTAAGGTTGCAGGTGTGCATGCACGTGTGTGTGGAAAGTAGAGTACAGCCTCAAGTGTAACCATTCCTTAGGTACCATCTACCTTTTAAAAATAATTAATTTCTAAAGATATACTTTATCTTTGCTTTTATTTTTATTTTATTTTATTTTTATTCATGTGTATATTTAAGTGTGTGTGTGGATGATGCATGTGTTCAGGTATGTGTGGAGGCCAGAGAGGGTGTCTGTCCCCTACAGCTGCAATTACATGTGATTGTGAGCTACCTGCCTTGGGTGCTGGAAGGTGAATGGAAGTCCCCTAGAAGAACAGTAAGCCCTCTAAAGCCATAGCCATTTCTCCAGCCCCTTAGACAGGATCTCTCACTGGTCTGAAGCTCAAGTAGGCTAATCTGGCTGTCCAGCAAGCAGGGATGTGTCCATCAGTACCTCCCCGTCTCTGGGATTACAAACTGTCACCACCATACCTACCTTTTATTAAGTAGGTACTGGGGACCAAACTCAGTTCCTCACGCTTGCATGACAAGCACTGAACCATCCTTCCAGCCCAGAGTTCAAATTATTATTTGAACTTATTTTTAGAACAGTTGGGAAACGGGACTGAACTGGAGAGCTCCTTTGGAATTGCTGCTGATCTTCTCACACACAATAGCAAACGGATGTTGTAACTGCAACCAATATCCCTATTCTTAGGAGGAGCATCAGGAGGTGAGAGCCACAATATCCAAACTCACCTGCAAATACTATCCCAAGAAGAACCGGCTGTAACAATGTAGCAGTTTCAGCAGACTCTGCAAGCAGGCTTCATGGGTCATAATGTCACTATGCTTCCAAACTTGTCCATAGGTTTGAGGACTTCCAAAATTAAAAGTCAAGGGTGAAGAGAGAAAGCAAGGACCCAGACTGGCGGAAGAGACCTCAGCCAGCAGCAGGGACCCCGCCTAGCCAATGCAACCCGGCCACCCATGGCCAAGGGCTGAGTCACCATTGCAAGTGTGGTCCTTCTCCCAATGGCTCCAAAACGGAGAGGGCAGAGGGTCAGAGGCCCAGCTGGAGACCCACTTCCCCCAACACGCCTCTTGAAAAGGTCAGCTCCCCAGACATCAAGAAGAAGCCCTGTCCCTGGGGGAGGCTAGAGCCAGAAGCCGGTCTGTGAGGCTCACTGGGAGGTGATCACATGGACACTTGCCCCTTGGGACAAAACACTCTTGTTTTTCCAGCATGAGCTTTAGGTCCCTGGTGCAAGAGTTTCCTTTGGTTCTTCTTCTAAATACTCCAAAGCAGCAACCACCCACTCCTGCCTGCAAGAGAATAAGAGAAGAGTTGTCTGACCAGCCATGTGCTTGGGGCTCAAATCACAGCAACATCTGGGCTGCCTGGTCTGGGCCAGGTTCCCAAGTGGAACAAACTAGAAAACTATGGACTTCAGCTCTTTCAGAGATTCCCAAATGATATTAATACATCAGGGGCCGAGAGTCCTCAAGTTAAAGAGACTTACGGTCCTTTTTAACAGATATTTCTCTGACTGACCTGCCCCCCCCCCCCCAACCCTCTTTCTTTCACAGCCCTACTTAATGGCTCCAGCCACACGGTGTCAGAATGCCTTCCGGAAGTTTTGCTTAAAGCTGTCTTTTAGCTTGTTATGGTTTGAATGCAGAACGTCCCCCACAGGCTCACGGTTTGAAGTACTTGGTCCCCAACTTGCAGACCTATTTTTAGGGCTGTGGAGCCTTTCAGAGGGGGAACCTGGCTAGTGAGAGTATGACTGTCACTAGAGACAAGCCTGTGATGCTTATCCTCACTCAGGTTCCTGGCTGGCTGTTTCTGCTTTCTGGTCTACCACCACAGGAACATCCGCTACGTCATACTCCCACCACTATAGACGGAGCTGCCCCACCATGCCTTCATTGAGAGGAAGCATTGAAATCTCCAGAATCCCTGAGCCAATAGAGATCTTTTTTTCCTCATGAATGTTCTTTCTACCAGGTATTTTGTCACAGTGACACACACACAAAAAAAAACAAATATATTCCTGAAACAAATTTAGCCATTATAGCACCTTGATTACCTATATTCTTCCCTGTTACATGAGCTAACCCAAAATTCAGTGAGATACAGATGTGGCATTACCCCACATCCCTCAAAATAACAGGCATGAGAAAAGCTGAGATAGGAATAGGAGACAGGGGCAGGGGGGGACTGGTTGGCAGGTCTGAGGATTTATTCAGTGGTGGGACCCATTGTTCTGAAGATAGAGTTCAATGGTCCCAGGGTTTGTGTGTGTGTGTGTATAAGAGAGACAGAGAGAGAGAGAGAGAGAGACAGAGAGAGAGACAGAGAGAGAGACAGAGACAGAGAGAGAGACAGAGAGAGAGACAGAGAGAGAGACAGGGAGAGAGACAGAGAGAGAGACAGAGAGAGAGACAGAGAAACAGATTGAGAGAAAGATTGAGAGAGAGATTGAGAGAGGGAGGAAAAGAAAGATTGAGGGGGAGGGAGGAGGAGAGAGAGAGCAATGGAGACAGATTGAGAGATTGAAAGTGGGGAATGTGATGGAGGCATACAAAACACACGTCCTGGCGTAAGTGGTGTGCAAGTCAGAGACCATTCTCAGGTATTGGCCCTTGCCTTCCACCTTGCTTGAGACCCAGCCTTTAGGTTGTTTTGTTTCCCACAGCATACATCAGGGACCACAGGTTCCTAGAGATTCTCCCATCTCTGCTTCCTGCCTCCTTGTAGGAGCACTGAGCCCTGGAAATGCGGCTTACAGGGCTGAGCCCTGTGTACAAGATGGGAAAATGATACTGGCATCTGCATGTGTAAATGGTCCCTGTTTGGGCCTTGATGGCACGATTCTTGCTTCCCATCCACTCTGGAGATTTGATGGGAGTCTTCTCCCAAAATTCCCAAAGAAAAGGAAAAAGGAGATTGTGCCAGAGTCACCCACTCCATCTTACTGTCCTACGTGCAAGAAAATCATTCCACTGAGCCCAGACAGAGCTTGTGGGCATAAATATCCAACCTCATGAGAAAGAAATTCACCTCATGTGAACAGGGTATGTGAGTTACTTTTCTCTTTGCTGTGACCACACACCTGGAAGCAGCTCAGGGGGTGCAGTACATCATGGCGGGGAAGGTATGGTGGCGAGAGCCACTTTGTCTCTGTTGGCTTAAATATTGAGGTAGCTGGTCACTTCATGAAGGCCAGAGATGAGCTGAGAATTAGAGCCAAGTTATCACCCTCAAGACCTGCTCTGAAAAGAACGGCTTCTTACAACCAGGCCTTGACCCTACAGTTTTCCCTCAAACATTACGAGTTAGCAACCAATTAACGTAAACATGCACCTGTGTGGAGAGATGCCATTTCCCAGTTACCCAGGCTGCCAGCAGCCCAGAGCTGAGATCACCTGGTTAGAAATCGCAGGCCTTGTGTTCTCTCTGATAGCTGCGAATTTCAGACAGAGCCGGGGCTTTCACTGCTGTTGACGTTAAAAGAAATGGGCCTCCTGGTGCCCGCTTGATGGTCAGAGGACACAGAAAGGTCGCACAACAGCAGAGAGGGGTCCTGACTTCAGTCACCTGTCTCTTTACTGAGAAGCTTCGTAGTCAAGGTGGAGCAGGGGGATGCAGGCCTCCATGCAGCCAGTGAGAGTCAGCGTCACAGACAGTGCTCAGACAATTGTACTAAGCGCTACAAAGGGAGTAGCAGTGATTTCATAGGCATGGCGGTAAGCCTGACGCAGCCTGAGGACTCAGGACCTGGCCAGGGCAGATGCAGTCCCCACAGTTAAGGGCTTCATCTGTGCCCAAGAGTATGGCCCAGAAGCCAACCCCAGTCTAGTTGTGCGGCATTTGCATATGCATACATTTATTTATAACCATATATTTTTCTGTTTGAATGTATGCATATGTATCTGTAGATGTATTTATATAGTTATACATATAGATGCTCTGCATGGCTACTTGAGTTAAAGTTAGCCATATAGGAAACTCAATGTCATTCTCTTCCCTTTAATATATATATAGAACATCATGTTTATTTTTTATGTTCTCTCTCTCTCTCTCTCTCTCTCTCTCTCTCTCTTTCTCTCTCTCTCTCTGTATATATGTTCATATGTGACACATGAAGAGGCCAGAAGACAAGTTGCAGAAGTTGCCTTTCTCTTTCCACGACATGGGTTTTAGGAACTGAACTCTGGCTTAGTGGCAAGCAGTCTTACCCACTAAGCCTTCTTGATGTCCCAGGAGATCACACTTAGGATCTACGGCCAGAGCACATACGAGTCCTGACCAGAACAAGACTGCAGCCACCAAGCATCCTGCCCCAGTGTGCCCTATGCTGCACCTGTCAGACAGTGTGTATGGAATTGCACAGGGATGTGCCCACGGGCCTGTGAAACAGGCGTGAGGCTGCAGAGGATCTCGGTGCCCTTCACAGTGAGTATGTATGTGTGTGTGTGTGTGTCAGCTCCCTGAGCTCAGGCATACATGTGGGAGCCCTGTGTTCTGTGAAGGGGAGGGGACAGGAACACCTCATTTTCCTGGGTTGGCAGTTTTGTGGTTCCACGCCTCTGGGAGTCAGACACTTGCTACAAGCTCTGGTGTTCCTTACAGCCGTTTTGCCTGCAGCGGTTGCACAGTTGAAATATTTGGGTCCCTGTGACTGCCAGGAACCTCGGCAAAGGCAAACAAGTAGGACCCATGGCCATTTTGCAATTCCTGCTCATTAGACATGTCTGGGGCCTTGCGAGTGAGCTCTGAGGATAAATAAGTATAAATATTATATTTGCCTGCAGGTTATCTTTAAAAATGTATTTCCCTCTCCTTCTACCTGTCTCCCAGCCCCCCACCAGTAGCTGTCAGAGCCTCCCAAAGCCCCTGGGTGTCAGAAATGCCACCCGAAGTGTCCAGAGTCCTTAGTGAGTGGTTTGCTTGTCCTGAACTGACTCCATGGGCCTGTTCACGGGTTGCCAGAGGCAGCCAGGTATCGTGTGAGCTTCTCGGTGCCCCTGGAGCAAGAAGAAAGAGTATGGCTGACACCTGGTACTGAGTATATAAGCTCCAAGAAACACAACACAGGGGTGACAAGGGCCTTTGTCTGTGCCAGATGGGCCTGGGTAGCATGAACAGTGCCACACAGGAACTAGGGACACAGCAAAGATCATGATGTACTCCTAGCTGGCATAGTGCCACTGTGTGAAAAAGGCTTGAGGTCCCCACAATGGGACTAAAGAGATCCGGGTCATCCTCAGCATATGGGCCACTTTGTTAAAGGAATAGGCTGTACCTCCACTGGTGGAATGCAGGCTGAGTAAGCACAGAGCCTGGGTTTGGTCTCAATGGCGCAAAACCTGGGAGTGACTAGATATACTCATAATCCCGGTGCCCTGTACGATGGGCACCAGGGTTACCCTAGGCTACATAGTGAATTTGATGCCAGTCTTGGTTACATGAGATTCTGTCCCAAAATGAGAGGTTAGGGGAAACCCTACTCATAGAACTCAAGGAAAAGAGGGTTTGGGGGAAAAGCCTGTGCCTTCTGCCATGCTCTGAGCTGCCTGTGAGGGAATTTGGGATACAGATATTTTCAGGAAGCTGCAAATGCATTCTGGTGGTTCCCTATGCTGAGAGTCACTGAGGTAAGGTTAAAAAAACATAGAGTTAGGTGTGGGCCCAGCTCCTCAAGCTTCCAATGGGGTGGTAAACCCTATTAACTATGGTGCTCCTGTGTCTTCTATGAGGGAGCTCCCTCCTCTTCAAGGTCCCCATGAAGAGTCCAGTCTTTCTACCTACATAGGCTTTTCAACGGTCCAGGGAAATATAGCTCAAAGCTAGGTCTTTAGGCTGCTGAAACTCCACCCCCTTCATAGGACAGTATCTCCTTACTGGCACAACTCCCAGCTAGTGTCATCCAAATGTGCCCCATCTGCCACTGCCCTCTCTAATGTGGGACACAGTGGGATCTACTTAGCATCCAGCCAGAACAGCAGGTTGTGGATTGGCCCAGTCACTGTGGGAGAAACTATCTTCCTTCCATCAGGTCTTTCTTCCTTGGACTCAGTAGGTAGAGTGAGTCTCTAGGCCAGGGGAGGTTGCACAGCAACATGATGAATGTCATCTCCATGTGACGTGACAGTCACAACTACCACTTGTTTGCTACCTATGACTAGTCTAAACCTGTCGTAACAACACTGTTCTCAATGCTTGGTTTATCCCAGGCCTGACACAGAAGGAAGTCTATAGGACACATAAAAAGGAAATAGATAGTGGGGTGAGGTGAAGCACACTTTTAATCCCAGCCCTCAGGAGGCAGGAGCAGGCAGATCTCTATGAGTTCGAGGCCAGCCTGATCTACTATGAGAGCCAAAATTTTAAGTTTTAATTACTTTGCCTAAGAGATCCATAAAACAAAAATGCCTCTCAGCTGTAAGCCCCTTACCAAGGACAGATGCTTTCAGGATGTACATTTGCCTCTCAATGGACCTGATGGGAAATACCGTGGCCTTACGGGTTTGCTTTTTATAAGCCTCTCCAAAATATGACTTGCAGCTATTTTCTGGAGGCCCTGGGATGGATCTGGCCAGAGTCCATCATCCCAGCCAGTATTTAATTAAACTTGCTTCAAATCTGGTTCAAAACCATAGGAGTGGTCATATTCTCAACCTGTGGGATTAACAGTACATAGGGAATTCTAGGACAGCCAGGACTACATAGTGAGCCCTGTTTCAAAAACAAAACAGATACAATGAACAGATGCTCCAAGCTTTAGATGGAGCCATATGATTGATCCCATCACTGGTACCTGCTAGTGTTGCCTTGCCAAGACAGACGGACACATCACCCACCTTCTGAGGGCAGGAGGGTGAAAATATGTAAAGAATCTCTTTTCTCTCTCTCTCTCTCTCTCTCTCTCTCTCTCTCTCTCTCTGTCTCTGTCTCTGTCTCTGTCTCTCTGTGTGTGAGAGAGCATGCACACACGCATCTGTGTCTGTCTCTGTCTATGTGCATGTGCACACGCATGTGTATACACTAAGTGTAGGGACCACAGGTAAACACTGGGAGTCTTCCTCAAGCATTTCCCATCTTATTTTTTGAGACAGGCTCTGGAACTCATAGACTTAGCTAGACCGACTAGTCAGCCAGCCCCAGAAGTCCTTTTCACTCCAGTGTCCCATCAGTGCTGGGGTTACAGACACAGGTCACCAGTGTGGCCTTTACATGACTTTTGGTGACCCAAACTTGGGTCCACTTGCCTCAGTAGCCTTTCGCTACCTGAGTCATCGGCCCAGCCCACTGGGAAGACACCTGCAGGTGGGGGGTTCTTCAGCTTCTGGGCCCTTCTTCCACAAGACACTACATGGGATTTTATCCCCCCAACCTCTTTTAGTTTGAGCGACTACTGTTTGACAATGAAGCATCCTTCCTGCTCCATCCTCTCCACACCTCAGTGTTTTCATCTATAAAATGGGAGTCACAGGAGGCGTCTTCCGAGGACTAAAGAATATAGAAGCTGCCTTTGCACATGGGTAGCAGCCATTGATTAGAAACCATTACTGTTTGTCCAATTCCTTCTCCCTGTAAACTACCATTCCTCCCGATCACCTTAGCCCAGGTCCAGCGATGACAGAGAAAAGGAAAAGCTCTCAGGAGCCTGGCAGACAATAATAATAATAATAATAATAATAATAATAATAATAATAATAATAATAAAACCTCAGAGAATGGCTGATGCCTCCCTTCTAGCCTAAGATGGAGCTCTGTGATTGGTCTAGATTGGTTGCTTGGTTACCTCTCGTCCAATCACCTGTGAGTGGCTATGAGCTCTAGACTGGCCTGTGATTGCTTGTCCCAGGAGGGTAGAGGTGACACTGACAGCTCAGGATCTGGCATTTGGGGAGACTTGGTGATTTGTGGTTCCTTCTCCTCAGTCACTTGCTCTGGAGACACATCCACTTAGAACCCAGGCACACACAACAGGACTCCAAGCCGCACAGGATAGCTCCGGAAGTAGCTCTAGAAGAGTTCCTTGCCCAGAACCACTATTTGCCAATAAGCATCAGTTGCTCGATAGTGTTGGCTGCTAGATACCACCCAAGCGGGATATGCAGGAGAGTTGCAAGTTCAGATTGCACCAGCCCTAGCCGTGATCTGAGTACAACAGCAAGACAGAGCCCGAGTGAGAATCACCCAGCCAACGCCAGCTTACCCACAGAACCAGGAGAGAAAACAAAAAACAATGGGTTCAAAGCCACAAGCTCGGGGTTGGCCTATGGACAGTAATTAACCCAAACACTGTTGATATTGTCATTATGCTTTTTGTGGCCTCTCCACTCTGGCTTGTTCAACTGGAAGTGTGTCTCAAGAACCCTGAATAGGGTGGAGCATCCGCGTTGGCCTTAACACTGCGTGACTCTGTTTCCCACCCCACCCATTCATTTAGTTCCTGTGTTGGGAGAAAGAAACTGATTGGCCAGGTTAGAGAGATGTTCACACCTTGATAAAGTGATCCGGGAACAAGAATGGAGAGCACATATGCCTCAGGACTGTGTGGAGCTGGAATGTGAGGTAGGGGGAGGGGTCCTCTATAAAAGGATTCCTGGGACATGAAGAAAATAGTAGGGGCTCTTGCAAGGCACATTTTGCTCATGGTTTCGATGTTGGTTTGTTGATCTGGTTTTCTTCGTGGGCCACACAGTGCCAAAATAGCTACAGGAGCTCTATTCTGGTATCTTTCCTGTTGCTACAACAGAACATCCTGACAGAAAAGTAGCACAGGGGACAGAGGACCTATTTGTCTTACAACTGCAGGTGGTAGTTCATGATTTCAAAGAAGCATCCCACCCACCGTCAAGAACAGAGGGGACATAGATCCTTGTTGGGTCTTTCTCTGGTTGCTACCCAGCTGGCTTTCTCTTATGCAGTTCAGGGCCCAGCTCATAAAATGGTGCTGCCCACATTGGGGGTCTTCCCACCTTAAAGAACAATGAAGACAGTCCCTGACAGACATGCCACATGCCAACTGATCTAGGCAGTCCCTCATTCCAGCTCTCTTCCCAGGCTCTCCTAGGTTATAGGAAGTAGGCAGTTAAAACGAACCATCACTAACTCCAACTACTATACCCTCTGTGTTACATGAATTGAAAAATAGCTAGACTCCTCCAAAAGCCTTAAGATTCACCCTAATTTGTAACCTAGTGCAAGAGATGATTTATGGGACTGAAGCCTTGGGGAATCTAGAGCTGTTCTCAGATGTGTAAGTGAATAGAGTGTGTGTGTGTGTGTGTGTGTGTGTGTGTGGGTTTGCAGAAAGTCTACAGGATATAAATACAGCTCTCCAACATCCTCATCAAATAGAGCGAAGATTCCAGAAGCTTGTGAGAAAATGGCCATGTTCTGGGCAATCCAGATTAATCTCCTAGTCAGTGGAAGACGGTCGTTGGGCAAACGCATCCGAATAATCTCCTTTGCTCCTCCGGCTTCCCCAGTCTCTTTTCTCCAGGATAAATGGTCTGCCTTCTTTTACCCTTCCTCACAAACCTGTGCCACACCAGATCACAGCGACCAGGCCAGTGTCCATCCCTAGAAGAGATGGCTACAGCCGTTGCTGCCCAGACACTTCTACAACACAAATGACGGCCACAATAATAACATCTTGAGAGATCCACCCCAGAGCCTCTTAGGAAGAGGTGGGGACACGGCTCTGTTTTTCTAAGCCTCAGCGTAGCCTTTCTGCATCTAGATATTCCTCTATACACCGACATCTCATTTCCGTTCCCACTCCTGCTTAGAGCTGGTTGTCTCTATATTTGGAATGTTTGTAGCCTAAGACTGATGGCAGGCCATCAGAATAGACATGCTTGGCCCCCGTGACTCACTGGTGGGCAGGAGGCAGCCATGTTGGTGGGGGTGGGGAATCAGTGAACATCACAAACTACAAACTTCATCTTGGCCTCACGGCCATTCATTAGAGGCTGATGGTGCTGGCCAGGGGCCAGAAGAGTGAGTGGCTGATTTCTGTTCCATTATAGCTTGAGTCCATATGCAAACCAGGGGACTGTGTCTATAAATAAGATATTATAGTTAAATCAATATTGATTATTAGGAGTTAGTGTTATATTTAAAGCCATAAAACGGAATAAATATTATGGTAAAAGTGTCCTAAATCTCATGAGTAAATTCACTGTGTAAGACCAAGAGACAGGCCTCGGATTGATGGAGTTGTCACCCTATGTCCCAGTCACGACAAAGAGCTATCGAGCAGATGGCTGTCCCTTGTAGGGGCAGAGAGGGGCAAAAGTGATTTGGGAACAGTTTATATGTCCATCAGCCCATTCCTCAGCCAAAGTCTTTGAATGCTAGCGTAGGGGCTGGTGAAGACACTCAGTATACCACGATGCTTGTCTAACAGGTACTAGGCTCTGGCCTCTATATTTAAAAATAGGTAGGAAGGTAGGCAAGCTAACAGACAGATACACAAGCATTTATTCTGACAGTAATTTATCATGCCAAATTTGTTTTTATTTTTGTCTGTCTGTATGTGTGGCTGAGATAGTGGTTACATGCAGAGGTGATCAGAGGAGAACTCTGTGGAGTTGGTCCTCTCCTTCCACCTTTACATGGGTTCTAGAGATCAAATTCAGCTCACCAGACTTGCTCTGCAAGCACCTCTGCCCAAAGAGCCATCTTGCTACCACAGCCCCCAATTTCTTTTTTTTTTAATTTGTAAAGCTAACATATGATTGATTAAAAAATACTTGCAAATACAAAATATCAAAAACATTTTCTAATTTCTAAAATAATTTTTCCTTCTTGAAACTTCTGATATTCACATCCATAGAAACTACAAAAAGGCAGAAAGGCGGAGGTAAAGGAACAGGAGGAAGATAAAAAGACACAGAGTCCTGGTCCCTGGAGGTAGGCGGCATCAGTCAGCTCTCCGTGGCTGTAACAAATCTCTGAGAGGATTGATACATAAAGACAAGTATCCTTCTGCCCATGGCTTTGGTAGTCTCAGCTGTCTTTGTGGCTTTTGGCCTGTGGTGAAGTAGGCCTTCAGGGAACAGAGTAACCACGTGAAGCCTGTGGCAGAACAAAACCCTTCAACTGGAAGCTAGAAACAAAAAGAGGAGTCCACTGGGGTCAAGTCCCCCTTCAGGGATGTGACTTAAAGGCTCCCACCAGGCTGTACCATGAAGCTTTCCCTATCTCCCAGCACAAGCTAAAGAGCAACTTTGAATTCATTTCTTTTGATACAGAGATGTTCAGGTAACCCCAACTGTTTTGGAACTTGTTATGTAGCCAAGAGTAACCTTGAACCCTTGATCCTCCGGCTCCTATCTTCCAAGTGCTGGGACTACAGACATGTGCCACCATGCTTGGCTTTGAAAAGCAACTTTGAAGGGCTTTCAGAGACTTCCGGAACCCAACCTACAGCCACCACTGTCAGCATTTGGTGGAAATGGTCCTCGATCTTTTCCGTGTGTGTGTGTGTGTGTGTGTGTGTGTGTGTGTGTGTGTGTGTGTAGACGCGTGAGTGCGATATATAGTTCTTTAATAGGGTTGAAGTAGGCAGGCTGCCCTTCCATCTAAATAGATTAATTCTGCAATGTGTACTAAAACTATTTGAGGGCTGGAGGGATGACTCCACAACTAAGACCACTTGCTGCTCTTCCAGAGGATCCAGGTTCAAATCTCAGCACCCACATGGTGCCTCACAACTGCCTGGAACTCCAGTCTCAGAGAATCCAATGTGATCTTTGACCTCCAAAGGAATCAACTGTGTACATGATACACGCACATACATGCAGGTAAAACAGTCATACATGTAAGATAACAAAGTAATATTTTTCAAAATTAGTAAAACAAAATATATTTGTGTGTTTGTTTGTTTGTTTGTTTGTTTAATGAGCGTGGACATCATGGCTTATATATCTGAATGCTTAGTTCCTAACTGGTGGAACTATTCTGGGAAATATTAGGAGGTATGACTTTGTTGGAGAAGGTGTGTCACTCATGGGTAGGCTTTGAGGATTCAAAAGCCCACATCAGACCCAGTCTCAGTCTCTCTCTCTCTCTCTCTCTCTCTCTCTCTCCCTTCCATCCTTCTCTCCCTCTGTTCTTCCTTTCCTCCCCCTCCTTCCCTCCCTTACTTTTTCCCTTACACTGTCCCTCTCTTCCCCTCCCCTCCCCCTTCCCCTCCCTCCCTCTGCATCCAGTTTGTGGATAAGATGTAAATTCTCAGTTACTGCTCCAGCGCCATGCCTGCTTGCTGCCATGCTCCCTGTCATGATGATCATAGATTAACCCTCTGAAACTGTAAGCAAACCCACAATTAAATGCTTTTTGCTATAAGTTGTCTTCGTCATGGTGTTGCCTCATGACAATAGAACAGTAATGAAGATGATAACAATATTCTATCAGTTCCTTCTAACCATGTGTTTGACTTGTTTCTAATACTAGTAAAACTTCAGTTTTATTCTTTATATCGATGGAACTAACTGAAAAGTGTGTACCTTCAAGAAATTAGGCTTAACTTTGCTCCAGACAGAAGCATGAAAGTTGAGACTTGGATGAGAAGCCATGTGTAATAAGACAACACACAGATGACACCACATCCCTAACCAGGAGATGACTTAGCCGAGGCCATGGAGGTGGAGATTCACAGAAACTGCATCTAGCAGACACCTTAGGTCAGGAGACCTCCCCACTCCATCTCAGTGGACAGAGCCCAGAGGCCTCTTGCACTGTTCTGTCACAGAATGGCTTGGTCTGCAGCAGTCAAGGCAAACTCCTCAGTTGCCAGCACTAGCTGGCACAAAGCCCCAGCAGAAGGGAAATTCCCACTCCCACTCCTCTTCGCCAAGCCCATGAAAGAACATCGGGCCCTTCATCTGTCTGCAGAGATCAGGAAGATGTGACCTAGGGCTGGTCAGTCATTCACCATCTCCTGGGACAGCGCATGCTCAATTAAGGATTCCAGGACCACTTGGAGGCCACCCGGAGCAGGAACAGACATGGCTAACAGTAACCATATCCCTCTCTTACCCACTCCTGCTGAAAACTGGTTTCTGAGCTTACTTATAGCTCAAACTTTGAAGGCTCCCTGAGCCCCTGCCTCTCCCAGGCCTGGCCTCCAGCATCCTGTGAAACAGTGTGTTGGTCAAGGCTGGACAGAAACTAAGAATTCCCATGATCTGCCATCTGCAAGTTGGAGACCCAAAACCATTCCCTCTCTGAAACCTCAGATCCCCAAAGGTAACCTGTTATCTTCTTTAGCCTCCTCTCAGAACTCCCATGATCCTTTGCTTGTGCTCATAGCATTTATTTTATCATTTCTGATATTATTGCAAAGAATTTGTGCATGGCAAGGGATGCAGGTTTAATGTGTGTGCACTTGCACACATATGCATGTAATGGCCAGAGGTCAGTCTCAGGTACCATTTGCCCAAAAGCTACCCACCCACCTTGCTTTTTCAGACAAGGTCTCTCACCAGCCTAAGGCTCACCAACTAGGCTAGACTGACTGGCTAATGAGACCCATGAATCAGGCCGTACTCAGGACACACAATCACTTCCTCGTACGGGCACACACTTTACCAACTATTCTTTCCCTAGTCCTACAAATAATTTTTAACATGACACAAAACCAGGATTGTACCCCATACGATTATTAGAAGAGCTTGTAGAATAAATGAAGAAATGAATAGTCGTGTACACACATTGACAGAAGGCCTGGCAGTACCCTTCGTGCTCCACCCTCGGCTGGCTAACCCTTGCAAGGGGCACTGGATAGAATGCAGCATCTGCATTGGAAATGCAAAGGTGGCAGCATGCCCATCCTCTGCAGATGTGAGGCACGTGGTCCTGGTCAGACCACATGGGTATGAAACTTCGATGTTTCCTTATGCTTTTTATTGGCTTGAGCACCTGGCTATTGTTAGATTGTGACTATTCCTGGGTCCCTCTGCGATTCTATATCCGGCATCCCAAACTGGCCACCCGCAGGCCAAATGCATCCTGCAGCTTTGTTTGGCCCAAGCTGGTATTTTTGTTTTAATTGACTTTAGTTGCCAGCATGCAAAATTGAAGAGATGTCACATAAAATTCCAGATTTCTGACTTCTCTTAAAAACTCAGGAGGTCTAACAATATCATGCTTAACTTCCTGTAGTCTATAAACCATGACACTCACACACACACACACACACACACACACACACACACGCACACACATAGGTACATGTATGCCCTTCACGGAACCATCGTCCCCACAAGGCCCATCTCACTGGTTTTCTGTCTAGCCCCTGAGATCTCTGCTCACTGAATTTGATCATTGGGAGCAGCAGGTAGCTGAATGGGTCACAGGAGGACAATAACTAGGAGATTCTGGAAAATTACTCTCCTTCAACCTACCCATGGAGAATTTGCTTTCTTCTGTAAAAATAGAACTCTTTTTCCCTTTGGCCTACGGAGAAATACATCCATCATTCCCCATGGGCCTAAACAGTAGGTCTTGGTACCAAATCTTCAAAACTCAAGTAAAAGCCAGAACTAATTTGCCCACTTACAAGGAAGAAAGCAAAGTCCAAAAATGTGAAATCAATTACCCAAGACCCCACAGCTTAGCCATGTGGCCCATGTGGGTCCTTTGGCCAGGCTCTCTGATTGGTGCCAAACCCATTGCTTTTCCTGCCTAGAGATGACCAGAATTTAGTCAGACTGAGAAAGCCTGAAGGACTTTACGTAGTCTCTCAGCCTTGGAGACTCTTAAGGAGCACTTTCTGCTGGCTATCACAAGACAACAGGGATGGGAGTTCTGGCATAAGGCCAGAGAGGTGACTTGATCCCTCCTGATTTGCCCAATCCTTGATGGGGCCCAGCCAGTTGGCCAGACCAGACTGCCTCTAGGCCAGAACCCTTTAACTCCTCAGAACTCTCTATAAAACACTGCCAGAACAAGAGCCTGAGAAGAGATGAAGCCCATGACTGGTAGCCTCTCCTCTCTAGGAAAAGAGCACAGTGAGGAAGGAGAAGCTTCACTTGGATACCCCACCCCCTTTTCCTGTGTCTTTGATCCCTTACCTCTTTTCTCCATCAACAAACCAGCTGACTCTACCTCCTAACAAGTCCTGCCCTTACACATCCTCCCTGCCCTTTCTTACCATCCCCATACGGGTCCTATCTTACCCACCAGATGCATAGGACTCCTTGTCCCCTGCCTCCACAATAACCTCTCTGACCTGTTCCCTACACAGAGGCCACAGTGAGCACCCTAACTTGTGCATCAGAACTCACTCCTCTGGATGTGAGTTGGTGATTACTGTAGCTATAGAGGCCACACACGATCTCACACACACACACACACACACACACACACACACACACACACCACTAACCAGAAATACTGTGGGTTTTTTTTTTATTTTGTTTTGTTTTGTTAAATGTTTTTAAAGGAAGTAGTGCAAAGGTATGAAGGTGATATGTTGGAGTGATACAGGAGACATAGTTGGAAATTTTAGATGTGGATATAATCAAAACATACAGCATAGCTGGGCATGGTGGCATATATGCCTTTAATCGGGGCATTCTGGAGACAGAGAGAGGTGGGTCTCTGTGAACTTCAGACTATATAGCAAGTTCAAGACCAACTAGGGCTACAAAATGAAGGTCTGTGTATAATTGTCAAAGAAAATGACTTAACGTGCTCCCAAAGGCTTCTCTTCCCCTTACTGTCAAATATAAAGTGCTAAGGCTCCGCTGTCCCTCACTTCTTCAAATGTATGATCTGATGGCCTCCCCCGTGCACACTATGGGCCAGCAGCAACCAAGAGCCCCCTCACACTCCTTGAGCAAACAAGCCCATTCCCACCTCAGATCTCACCAACTGCCCTTTCCCCTTGAAACATCCTACATGGCTGCTTATTTTTGTCACCCAAGTCTCAACTGAAATGTCTCCTCCTCAGAGAGTTCCTCCTGACCCCCAGGAGCTCACCTCTGGTCCCTTACGCTCATGTCATTCACGTTTAGTTTCTCCACGAGTCTATCTGAAGTGATCTTAATTAAATATTTGCCTTTTTGTCAATGGAGAGTCCAAGCCTCTGGAAGCTGAGACACATTCTGCCTTGTTCAATATTATTTCTCCCTGTGAGTAGCTCAGAGTAACATAGCTGTCAAATTAATTAATTAATCAGTTATCCAAGCGAGAGATGATCAGGGCACCTAAGAACGCATGTGCATTAAGAGAGGGATGGAAATCTGGGAGGTGGTACAAGAACAGGAATCAAGAAGCCAATTACAGAGAGTGGAGGAGACAGCAGAAGTCTGGGGTCTGAACAGAAGGAGCTACATGTACCAGGCATACGTGTATTTAGGAGTTCAGGCAAGAGATTTGGGCTGCTGGTTGATATCTGAGGGAAATATGGGAGAATAGATGGGGCTTGGAGCTGTGACTTTTCTCCTCCTGTGATAAGAGGAGGGACTCAGATGACTGCCAAAGCATCCTTAAATTTAACTGGACAGATAAAACAGGACGAGAAAGGGACCCTATGCGAGTTAGTTTTCTGGCTATAACAAAACACCTGACAAGAGCAATTAAACTAAGCTCATAGTTTGAGGGGATGCAGTCCATGAGCTCACAGTTTGAGGGGATACAGTCCATGAGCTCACAGTTTGAGGGGATGCAGTCCACATGCCTTCCTGGTAATATGGCGGTTGCACGAAGTGGCTGGTCCCACTACATCCACAGTCAGGAAGCTGAGAGAATTAAAGCTACTGCTCAACTCACTTTCTCTTTTTTCCTTTTTTTTTTTTTTTTTCTAGCCCAGGAATGGTGCCAACTCTATTCAGAATGGGCCTTCCCTCCTCAGTTAAACTTCCCTGGAACACCAAGAGCTGTGTATTCAAAGTGATTCCAGCTGTAGCCACACTGACAGTGATGACTAACCATCCTAGCAGCTAAGAGTCTGAAGAGATGGGAAGGGATGAGAAAACGTGTTGTTGGGGAGCCTTTCAGGGAGACGGGCAGTCCTGGGAGCACTGCTCTTGCAGTTTGGAGACGCAAGGACCTAAGCTCTGTCATGGGCTCTAGATAGACACCAGATTAGAGTGAACTAAGAATGGAGGTGAAGGGTGGACACCGTCACAGTGCTGGAGCAGAAACTCAGTCAATCTGGCCTAGGTGGACAGTCAAAGACATAGTAACAGCCAGAGAGGACAAAAGGTCAAGAATGATGACATCAGGTAACCCAAGCCTTTGATTGGACGTGGGTATATAACTCGGGTTAAGCTCATTTCCCCAAAGGGCTGCTGATGACCATGCAAGTCATTCTAGGTAGCCAGCCATATCTGAGGCACCTATGAACTCCACCCAAGTGAAGGACCCCTTAAAGCAGGTACCAAATCCACCACTGGGGTGGAAGAGCAAGGGAAGAAATGACTGTGGGAAGTGCACCGAGTGATGAAGAAAGGGGTTATAACCCTCTGAGTGCTAGAGGGGTGGAAATGGGCATAGCAACACAAGGCTTTACATTGTATGGTGTGTGTATGTGTGTGTGTGTGTGTGTGTGTGTGTGGTATGTACAGTGTGTGTATGTGTATGTGTGTGGTATGTACAGTGTGTGTATGTGTGTGTATGGCATGGTATGTACAGTGTGTGTGTATGTATGTATGTATGTAGTATGTGTAGTGTGTATGTTTGTGTGTGTGGTATGTGCGGTGTGTGTGTGTGTGGTATATGCATATGTATGTGCAGGTGCACTTGCTTATTCATGTCTGTGAGGAAGTCAGAGGTCAACCCTAAGTGTCTTCCTCCGCTACAATTCACATTTTTTTTTACACTGAACCTAGAGCTGACTGTCTGTTAGACTAGCTGGTCAGCAAGGCCTTGGAAGCCATTTATTTCTACACCCTCAATACTGAGTTTACAAATGACACACTGCTGTGCCTGGCTCTTACATGAGTTCCAATAAAACTTTATTTACAAGAACAGGAAGTAGGCTGGATTTAGCTCGTGGTCCAGAGCTGGCAGACCACTGCTTTGGATCTAAAGTCCTTGGCACAAGGGACAGGGAAGAATTCCATCCTAGGCATTCAGATCCAAGCCAGAGGCCTGCCCACTGTGGCTGTAAACTCACTAAAAGGGAAAGCTCCCAACTCACTGAACAAGCAAATAATAAACGAGTTTTGAAAATAATTAAAATTGAAAATTGATTGTCTGGGCCAGAGCAGATTTATGCAAAGGGCCCCTGCTCTGCCGGGAGTAGAAGGAGGGTTTCTAAGCTCTGTGTTGAACAAGCTAAGCATTTTTTCAGATTATTCCCAGCATAATATGCCAAAGGGAATAGGCTCCATTTATTATTTCCTTAAAAAAATCAATGAGCTGAAACATTCCCTCTAGACCTATAATATTTATTTCAATGTTCTGTCAATAAATATAACAAGGTTAGCTTTCTATCAGTTTAGTTGGAAGAATCATTTGAGGGAAGTTCTATTTGTTAAGCTAGATTACAGAAAGCAATCAATAAGGGAAAATTCCCTGGTCACTATAGGCAAGAAGTATAGAGCTCAGAGGAGCCATCCCAGGGAGGAGATTGATGCTTCTGCCCCCAGTCATTCCCTCCTTTCCCCCCAAAGGTGGGAAATGTGGGTGTAGCATTGAGTGAACCTGGAAACCAGAGAGTGGAATGAATCACTCAGTCACAAAGAGACAGAAAATGCAGCCAGGTATCCCAGCATACACTCGTAAGGCAAACACTGAGCTATAGCGAATTCAAAGACATCGGGGTGAGAACCCATCACAAAGAAACAAGATAGACAAAGAAAAAGAATTAAAATCTAAGTAAGTGTTCTGACCTCAGAGTTCATCCAAGTCTTGAGGCAGGTTGGAGGCTGGGATAGAGACCCAGGGATATGGAACATTTGCTTTTTTTTTTTTTTTTTTTTAACCTGAATTTACTTTCTAAAAGACTGTTCTAGTAGAATGGCTTTAGACTAGTGTTAAATGGCAATGGAAAAGAGCCATCTGTGACCAGGAGATTCCTGAGTTCTTAGAGAGCTCACCTTTTCTCACACACACACACACACACACACACACACACACACACACACGTCCTCTCTCCTAGAGTGTCATTTTGGATGTTGCTCCTGGTTTGGGCTAGAGAACTCAACTATCTCTAAGCCTTCCATGACATGAGCCATAGAGGTTTAGGGTCAGAAAACTGGACCAGTTGGCTCAGCTCCCCTATTGACATGGCTGGATATTGTCTTTTTCCCCTCTCCAAGCTTCTTCCTCCTCTCAGAAGATAAGAAAAATCTTGACATCTTACTTATGGAGTACACAGAATAGAAGGAAAACATGGCACTGGGAGATGAAATAGTTATTACTATTATTGGCTGAACTACTATTATCACTGGCGTTTATTGAATGCATTTGATATGCCGATCATTGAACTAAGCATGCTGCATGTCTTGGCAGTTCAATGCTCACTACAACTCACTGAGACAAATGACATAAACATTCATCTAACAAATATGAAAGACAGGGCTTGGACAAGTGATGGGAGCCAATCTAGAGACCCAAAAACAGATAAAGAGAGAGAATATGGCATATATACACAATGCAATATTGTCTAAGCATAAGCAAAATCAAAAGTATATGATTCGGAGGGATGGGGGAAGAACCAGAAGTCATCATGTTAAATGAAATAAGCCAGGTGCGGAAAGAAAAATTTCACATTTTTCTCTAATATGCAGCATCTAGACTTTTATAAAAATCAGAATGGAGCTATCTGAGAAGAGGAAGGAGACCAGCAGAAGAGAGAAGGAAGAACAGAAAAAGGAGATAAAGTGGGGCAAAGAAAATCAAAGTAATCAAAAAATAGCTAATTTTTTAAAAGAAAATAGACTTGAAGATTTTTTAAATACCCAGAGTCTCAAAGCCAAAGACAGCAAAGATTTAAATCCCAAATTATCTAACTCCAAATCCTGTACTGATAACCTTGGCAATCAGAAAGACTATAATTATCCTAACCTGAATAAAGTAGCCTTCCCTATCCATACCCACGCCCACCCAATCACTACCAATCACCACCTGACTCACAAAAAGTGGGTTCTCAGAATGGTAATACGGCTCAGTTGGTAAAGTGCATGTCACACTAGCAGGAAAACCTGAGATTGGTCCCACAGCCCACATAAAAGTTGGATATGTGGCCTGTGCCTGTAATTTCAATTCTGGGGCTGTGAAGACAGGAGGATCCCTGGGGCTTCTAGGCTAGCCCATGTAGCCAAATTGGTGAGCTCCTAGTTCAAAGAAAGACTGTCTCAAAAATTAATATGGAGAAGAACTGAGAAAGATACCTGATGTCAACCTCAGGCTTACACACACACACACACACACACA